>NW_015677413.1:0-205 GCF_001515625.1 Sinocyclocheilus rhinocerous
CGTTGTTTGTTTGCCGACGGTGCCTTGCGACTCCATTTGTGTGTGTTTAGGTGGCTGGCAACCTGTGGGTGGATATTATCATATGTAAATAAGTTTCCCCTCATGCTCCCCTCATACCCCTACCCCAAAAGGGTCTCGCCCCACACATACGTACGCAACACAGTCAACGATTAGTTCTGTGAAACAAAGCAAAACCAATGTTACA
>NW_015677414.1:0-205 GCF_001515625.1 Sinocyclocheilus rhinocerous
ATTTAAGGGGGTCTGAATACTTTCCGTACCCACTGTATAATATAGGAAACTCGGCTTGATGTTCTCACAAATGCGTGCAGGCAGATTTTCTCACAAATCAAAATCAACATATGCATATATTCTATATCCCGCAATCCAAAAGAGGATAAGAGATACGGATAATGGATCAGTTTTTATAGGGAAAGACTGCCTAGTTAAATGTTTA
>NW_015677415.1:0-205 GCF_001515625.1 Sinocyclocheilus rhinocerous
TAATTATTAATATTTCCCCTTTGAGCTGATTCGCTACATATATATATTTTTTTCTTCTTCTTCTTCTTCTTTTCTACATTTCACTTCTGCTCTAGTTCCCTTTAAATAAACTTGGCACTGCATACTAAATATTGTTGGTTCTGTGACAAATAGCAAGTTGTAGAGAGTTTTGTTAGGGGAAGTTGTGGCCTAATGGTTAGAGAGT
>NW_015677416.1:0-205 GCF_001515625.1 Sinocyclocheilus rhinocerous
TAAGTGGTGCATGCTGATATCCTGGTGAAAGTGAGATGGACAAGAATAAATACGCTCCTGTCTAGAGGTGTCTGTAAAAGAGATGTTAACATTAAGAAACAGACCATTATATAACAGTTAAATTATGATTCTGAGTCCAGAAAAAAATGTCTGACCACCTTTATGTCAAGCCACTCCAAGGGTAAATCTCATGAAAACTGTCCCA
>NW_015677417.1:0-205 GCF_001515625.1 Sinocyclocheilus rhinocerous
TACAAGTAACCATATTAATATAACGTACATGTTTTTGGAGGGACTATTATTATAGCTTAATAAGTCATTAGCAAACATTATAGACTATAAATGAAAATCGATCAGTATAGTTTTTCTACATTCCATATACAATTGATACAGAAAATCACAATTTAACAAAAATAAAATGATTTAAGAGGTAATGACATTTCTGAAGCATTTAAAT
>NW_015677418.1:0-205 GCF_001515625.1 Sinocyclocheilus rhinocerous
TAATTTGAGTGGTGACAGCTATTATGGGAGTGGCTTGATGGAGCAAGATGCAGATAACTTGATCTTGACCCTTAAGAAATTTTAATTAATGCTGTCACGTAACAAATCAAAGAATTGTTCATTACTGCATTAAAATAAAAAAAATGTAAAGCCTGTACAAATACTAGAAATTGTGAATAAAAATAATTGGGAATCATGTAAAAAA
>NW_015677419.1:0-205 GCF_001515625.1 Sinocyclocheilus rhinocerous
TAAGTGGTGCATGCTGATATCCTGGTGAAAGTGAGATGGACAAGAGTAAATACACTCCTGTCTAGAGGTGTCTGTAAAAGAGATGTTAACATTAAGAAACAGACCATTATATAACAGTTAAATTACGATTCTGAGTCCAGAAAAAAAAGTCTGACCACCGTTATGTCAAGCCACTCCAAGGGTAAATCTCATGAAAACTGTCCCA
>NW_015677420.1:0-205 GCF_001515625.1 Sinocyclocheilus rhinocerous
TACATAGGTCAGCCATTCTGGGTCAGTTTCCCAAACTAATACTGCACATGTAATTTAATAACTCAATGCAGTTGCCCAAACATAAAGTTCAATGATACTTCTACACATTCTCAATAATGACTCATAAGTATCATTAGCCTGTTTAAAACCATTTCAGATTCATTCTAATCTTAAAATCTGGTTTTGGATCTTTTTTCAGGTCCCT
>NW_015677421.1:0-205 GCF_001515625.1 Sinocyclocheilus rhinocerous
TACATCTTGAATGGCCTGAGGGTGAGTTAATTTTCAGCAAATTTTACAGATACTAGCTCATTCTTTAAGGCTTGACACTAACAAAAACTAAAGTGCACAAACAAAAAAAAGTGAAGCAGACTGAGCAACACCAAAGTAAAAACAAAAAAACGATGATGATTTTTGTGAATTATTTATGTATTACAAGATTGCGTTGTTTATGTTG
>NW_015677422.1:0-205 GCF_001515625.1 Sinocyclocheilus rhinocerous
CTCCAAGCACTAATAGATTAAAGGTATAAGTGCACCCAAAAATGAAAACTCTGTCATTATTTCTCAAACGGTCTTCTACAGAAGAATGAGTCATACAACCTTGAAACAACAGGAGAGTGAGCGAATTTTTATTTTTGAATGAACTGTCCCTTTAAAATGGGTCTGTTCTTTGACCATATGTTGCACTGAAAAACAACCTACTTTC
>NW_015677423.1:0-205 GCF_001515625.1 Sinocyclocheilus rhinocerous
TACAACTTAGTTAAAGCTCAAAACAATAATCAGCGGTTCTGCTAGTACCATTTGTCTAGCCCCCGATAATTAATATAACTACGTACAACTTAATTAAGGCTGAGACATTAACCAGCGGTTATGACCAATACTATGACTAGCCCCCCATAGTTAACGTAAGTGAGTACAACTTAACTAAAGTCAAGCAGTTAGTCAGAAATCTATA
>NW_015677424.1:0-205 GCF_001515625.1 Sinocyclocheilus rhinocerous
TAAGATATTTAGGGCCCGAGCACCGCGGTGCACGCCCTTCAACAAAATTGGAATTGCTCAGTTGTTTATTATTATTATTCTCCAAAATTAATCACATTTTTGAGGGCTTAGACATGCTCGAAAAAACTTTGCACATGCACCAGAAGTGGCGAAAATTTAGGTCTGATATGGGTTTCAGAAGTGGGTGTGGCAAAATGGCTCGATA
>NW_015677425.1:0-205 GCF_001515625.1 Sinocyclocheilus rhinocerous
AGCATTCATGCTGCAAACCAATGTTGCCATTCAGTCTTTTTGCCACTCAGTGGACAGAACCATAGTCACTCCAGCTGACAGTGACGTCACTTGCATACCCTCTATAATAACATTTCTATATAGCCTAGAAATACTGCGTGCTACTTGATTTTTTTTTTTTATCAGTTCAATCCGTTTTGCTTAACTGATTCAAAACTTTGATTCA
>NW_015677426.1:0-205 GCF_001515625.1 Sinocyclocheilus rhinocerous
CAAGCAGAGAAACGTGCAACTTTTCATCACGCAAACAATACATGTCCTAACATTTCATTACCTCAAAAACTAAAATGAAATGCAACAAAAGCAATCGATAAAGCAGTCGATGAGCTGAAAAGGTTTGTGTAAAACAATCCTAAAAGTCCGTTTCTGCACAAGATCATTTTAGAAGTGTTTGTATTTGATGCCTTGTGTAAAGTGG
>NW_015677427.1:0-205 GCF_001515625.1 Sinocyclocheilus rhinocerous
TGCTATCTCAAACTCATTATCTTAACCTCACTACCTCAACCTTACTATCTCAAACTCTTTATCGTAACCTCATTGCCTCAACCTCACTACCTCAAACATTACCTCAACCTTACGATTTCAAACTCATTATCTTAACCTCAATACCTCAAACACATTACCCCAACCTTACTATCTCAAACTCAATATCTTAAAATCATAGCCTCAA
>NW_015677428.1:0-205 GCF_001515625.1 Sinocyclocheilus rhinocerous
TACATAAAATGCCTTCCTTTTTATGTTTTAGATTCATAATTGCATTAAATATGTTTATCTAATATTTACATAATACTATAAAAGCATATAAAAAGCATCTTAAACTGGTGTTATGAATATAATATTTGCTTTTGTGTATTTTAGTTTCATTTTGTGTGGCTAAATAAGTTATAAACTGAATTGACTTTCCCAGGAAGGCTTTAGA
>NW_015677429.1:0-205 GCF_001515625.1 Sinocyclocheilus rhinocerous
TAATTCCCTACAGTTAAAATTAAGTAATCAAAGTCATTACACTCATTTTAGTTCATAATTATTTTTTCTGATTTTCTGTATTTTTGTACAAAATTTTAAACAAATGTTCTAGTTTTCCACTTTTCAGTTGCTGTATACATTTATTTTGCTTTGCTAAGTGTTGGGGCAGTCGTGGCCTAATGGATAGAGAGTTGGACTTGTAACC
>NW_015677430.1:0-205 GCF_001515625.1 Sinocyclocheilus rhinocerous
GCTGTGTTACTATAATGAATTTTAGGTTTAATTTTGGCATGTTGTGTGATATTTTTGTGTTTCCGTGATGATATGAAGAGATCGCGCGGTCTCTCTCTTTTATAAGTCAATGCTTACTGCTGGATTTGTCTGGCCAGAGAAGAACGATGGAGTTTTGGTACCTTCGACACGCGATTTTTCTGTTTAAAGGTCCCATATTGTCAAA
>NW_015677431.1:0-205 GCF_001515625.1 Sinocyclocheilus rhinocerous
TATAAATGTTACATCCACTCCGTGCCTGCGCACGACATGACTGCAGGTACAGTTGAGCAAAGCCTATTATCAGTAATCCTTGACATACCCCGTGAGAGACTGATTGGAACTTAATTGTAGGTCTGACCTACTATTGTTGTAAAAAAATAATAATAATAAGAAGAAAGTAAATGTAACACTTTTTAAAAATATATATACACAATTT
>NW_015677432.1:0-205 GCF_001515625.1 Sinocyclocheilus rhinocerous
AAAACACTGATTCATTCTGGAACAAATCACTTAAGTAACAAAAAATATATATAAGTGAGCCAATGAATCATTCACTCAATTGATTTGTTCAAAAACAAGTCCACTTTGTTTGGAATGATTTTTGTTGGCAGAGCAAAAAGCAGACAAAGTAACTGGCAATATTGTGTCTAAAAAGTAAGATTGATAAAACAAGAATAAGCAAGAA
>NW_015677433.1:0-205 GCF_001515625.1 Sinocyclocheilus rhinocerous
TACAGACCCAGCAGGAGGAAGAGGAGTATGATCAGGAAGACTACGCCAGAGAGCAAGAGGTATCTGTCCAGTTAATGAGCACTGATACACAAACACACCCACCAGCAGACTGACATCTGTCATCTGCTGCATGCCATACCGGACTAAATGACTAAATGTAATATTTACATTTAGACATTTAGCAGACACTTTTATCCAAAGCGAC
>NW_015677434.1:0-205 GCF_001515625.1 Sinocyclocheilus rhinocerous
TATATAATTTTCGCGCATCAGGGTGCCGCTATCAATATGTGGGGTTTTTAAATCCTTTTGAATGAGCGTTCACAGTCTTAGTTTACTTTCACTTTCGATTTCGCGATCTGGCGTGCACTGTGTAAAGGGAGCACATCTTATGATAAAAGATATTTGTCATTGAGCTCGGGATCTGTTGAGGAGCAAATCCTCCAACATCTTGTCA
>NW_015677435.1:0-205 GCF_001515625.1 Sinocyclocheilus rhinocerous
CACACACACACTCACACTCAAACACACACACACACACACACACACTCAGCAGCAGCGTTTCACAGAATGTTCTAGACTGCAAAAGAATGTTAATGTGGAGCTCTGATACAAAGACAGTGAGACACAGTGAATGAGCAGTGACCTGATGAGGACTTAATGAGCGCACGCGCACGCACACACACACACACACACACACACACACACA
>NW_015677436.1:0-205 GCF_001515625.1 Sinocyclocheilus rhinocerous
TAATGACAGAATTTTCATTTTGGGGTGAACTATCCCTTTAAGCAGTGTCCCGTGTAGGTTTTTCCCTTGTATTTTATGTGGTGACCACTAGGTGATGCTCTGGGAATATATTTTTCTTTCTTTGTTTTCTTCCCTGGCGTGATGTACAGTGGCGGACTGACCATCTGGTGGGCCGGCCCATTGCGTGAATATGAATGATAGTAAA
>NW_015677437.1:0-205 GCF_001515625.1 Sinocyclocheilus rhinocerous
TATATATATATTTAATGAATGAATGAAAGAAAGAAAAATTAATCTGGCCATGTTTTCATGACATTCATTATTATATTTCACTCACAAAATAATAATAATAACAATAATAATACTTTTTTTTTTAATTGATTGATTGATTGATTTTTGTGGAAAAATTGACCTGGCCATGTTCTCGTGGCATTCACTATTATATTTCACTGGCAAA
>NW_015677438.1:0-205 GCF_001515625.1 Sinocyclocheilus rhinocerous
TATATCAAGAGAGCTGGGGACTATCTAATTATTTAGCTATTCTTAAAGGGATAATGTCTGTTGTGCAACAAATGTGCAGCAGCAGAGGAAGAGCATGTTCCAGGTTGCTGGGTATGTCATTTTTCATTAAATGAAAGCTTTCTGTCCAGTCTACTCATCTGAGTTAATAGGCAGGAAAGAGCAGGGTTTTACCTCTGAATCCTCC
>NW_015677439.1:0-205 GCF_001515625.1 Sinocyclocheilus rhinocerous
AATGAAAATGTAATGTGAATTATGTAATGTGTAACATACATATATCTCAAAGTTTCAAGGTATCGCCTTTGCATTTTTTTTTTTTACCTGGACCTAATATGAAATATATTAAAATATATATTAAACATGTAGAAAATTTATATAAATGTAATTCCAAAAGAATACACAATTCAACAAAATTTATTTGGTTATTAAAATAGTATGA
>NW_015677440.1:0-205 GCF_001515625.1 Sinocyclocheilus rhinocerous
TCGTCATTTATTTATTTTTATACATGCATTCAGAATGAGAAAAAATATATTTTATATATGCATCCAGAATGAGGTCACAAGGTTTGAGGGGAGGGGTTAAAAAGTAAGGGACTGATGACATTAGCGGAAAAGAAAAGTTGTTTCAAAAGTATAAAGACAAATCAGTCACTATATGAGGCCTTTCGTCTCTCTGATGAATTCCTAC
>NW_015677441.1:0-205 GCF_001515625.1 Sinocyclocheilus rhinocerous
CTTTAAAAAACATTAAAAATCTTACTGATCAAAACCTTTTGACTATAGTGTATTAAAACACAATTTCTAAAGTGTCTAAATGTCAAAATTAGTACAATATATTTGTTAAAAAAAAATATTAAAACACTATTGAATTATTAGGCTGTGAGCCTGTTACTCTTATTATTTTTGTGTTGCTGTCTGCTCTAGCTCCCTCCCTGTACAA
>NW_015677442.1:0-205 GCF_001515625.1 Sinocyclocheilus rhinocerous
TATCAAAAATAAAATCATAGTAATAGTCATAAATTAAAAGCTTCACTAAAAAGATACGTCTTAAGAAGTTTCATATAACAATCCAAGGAAGCAGCATTCCTAATAAACATGGGTAATGCATTCCATAACTTAGGCGCATTATAGGAAAAAGCCCTCCACCCCATGGTTTTTAATTTACAACGAGGCTGATACAAGGAAAAACAAC
>NW_015677443.1:0-205 GCF_001515625.1 Sinocyclocheilus rhinocerous
TATCAGCTCTCTCTCCGGTTCCCTTACTCTCTCCATCGCTCTCTTGCTGTCTTTCCCTGAGTGTGCGAGAGGAGCTCGGGCAGCAGCTACGTCAGCCTTCAGCGAGCAGCTGAGGAGAGCTGTGGAACTTACATGTGTGTGTGTGTGTGTGTGTCTCTCGCTCTCATCCTTCTCTCACAGTCTCCAGCTCATGCCTCTACTCTCT
>NW_015677444.1:0-205 GCF_001515625.1 Sinocyclocheilus rhinocerous
TATCCTCCGTGAACGCTCCGCATGGGTGAGATGGTACGAATCCACGTGCATGGGTTCTGGTGCTGGAGCCGGGGCCGGTGAGGCAGATGTGCTCGGTGAGGCAGGGGGCTGGATCGGGGTACAGGCCAGGAGATGTTGAGAGATCTGGATAGCCTTTTGTATGAAACTCTCTAACCCCACGGTGTCGTCAAATATCACCATTTGA
>NW_015677445.1:0-205 GCF_001515625.1 Sinocyclocheilus rhinocerous
TATCAGCTCTCTCTCCGGTTCCCTTACTCTCTCCATCGCTCTCTTACTGTCTTTCCCTGAGTGTGCGAGAGGAGTTCGGGCAGCAGCTACGTCAGCCTTCAGCGAGCAGCTGAGGAGAGCTGTGGAACTTACATGTGTGTGTGTGTGTGTGTGTCTCTCTCTCTCATCCTTCTCTCACAGTCTCCAGCTCATGCCTCTACTCTCT
>NW_015677446.1:0-205 GCF_001515625.1 Sinocyclocheilus rhinocerous
TATCCTTAGAATTAATGTTCTTTTTAACTCTGTTACATTCACCCCCACAGAATTACATGAAACGTAGGCATCACCAAAGGTACAAAAAACAAAACAGTCACATATAAGCATTTCACAATAAAGAAGAACCTCCCATAAAAGGACGATCAATTTGAAAATTATCCCATAAGGATGAATTGATAAGAGAGTAGCGCTAAGCTCCCAT
>NW_015677447.1:0-205 GCF_001515625.1 Sinocyclocheilus rhinocerous
TATTAATAAATACTATAATGATAAATAATAAATGATACTAAAAAACACTGGTTTAAAATCATGTTTAATTTTAATTTAACAAGAAAATATCCCTATTTTAATCCAGCTGGATTCAGTGGCAGTATGCAACAAGGCACTGTTGCTTATTGTTCAAGCACAAACGCATCTTACATGTATCTCACATCTCCATCAGTGGGAGGTGTGT
>NW_015677448.1:0-205 GCF_001515625.1 Sinocyclocheilus rhinocerous
CAGACTCTCCACAGTTTGAGTTTTCCGAGCAGTGAACAAGGCTATCGGTCACTATTCTACACAACAACACTTTATTGTAGCAACAAGCTACACAACCACTCTTCAGCGCCCAGATATTCAGTGTTGCAGCCAGACCTTCTGTTCTGTGTACAAACATGAGATAAACACAAAAGAACAAATGAAGTCTGAAATTTTCCGTGAAATC
>NW_015677449.1:0-205 GCF_001515625.1 Sinocyclocheilus rhinocerous
GTGCATTATCACACTTATTATATGCTTTCTTGCCACATAAGTGAACAATTAGACACAAATTATTGATTTGAGTTGAAATATTTTAGGTCTTTAAAAATATTTTAGCTCTTTAAAAATATTTTAGCTCTTTAAACAGACGTACGTGTGATATCTGGGGTTGTATCATTAATTACACATCTTTTCTCCACATAAATAAAGATGAAGA
>NW_015677450.1:0-205 GCF_001515625.1 Sinocyclocheilus rhinocerous
CAGACTCTCCACAGTTTGAGTTTTCCGAGCAGTGAACAAGGCTATTGGTCACTATTCTACACAACAACACTTTATTGTAGCAACAAGCTACACAACCACTCTTCAGTGCCCAGATATTCAGTGTTGCAGCCAGACCTTCTGTTCTGTGTACAAACATGACATAAACACAAAAGAACAAATGAAGTCTGAAATTTTCCGTGAAATC
>NW_015677451.1:0-205 GCF_001515625.1 Sinocyclocheilus rhinocerous
ATATTTAATGTTATAATATATATATTTATGTAGTTATTGTGAGTTTTGAATATATTAAGTGTAAAAACATAACATTTGCTAAAAAAGCTAGGATATTATTTTGTCTCAAAGACGTATTTCTGACTGGAAACAGGATGAAATACTGATCAAGAAGACTGAAGCAAAGCTGTTTTAGGCTCTGTTTTCACGTACCGTGGTCTCCGAC
>NW_015677452.1:0-205 GCF_001515625.1 Sinocyclocheilus rhinocerous
TACGTATCGTATCGTGACTTTGCTGGTGATACACAGCCCTAGTCTATGGCAACCATTAAGGCCCTTTCAGACCACGAATGATAACTATAAAGATAACTATATTAGCGTCCGCACCAGCGGACAATATCGTCTGTTCATTCCAAGCGCATGCTCGTCTGCTGCTTTAAATTCTCAAGCTCGTTATGGCAGGATTGATTCTGATTGG
>NW_015677453.1:0-205 GCF_001515625.1 Sinocyclocheilus rhinocerous
TATTTTCCTCAGCAAGCAATCTTGCTTTAGTCATTGCAGTGTGCATGTCTCTGGCAGACCACAGATCTAATCAGGACCACAACTGGCTAACAACAAAATAATTTGAGAGAGAGAGATGCATAAAGATGCAGTACACTGTAAAAAATGTAAAGCCGTTTCTACTAATTATTATTTAGTAACAAGTTCCACAGAAATTTTACGTTCA
>NW_015677454.1:0-205 GCF_001515625.1 Sinocyclocheilus rhinocerous
TATGATGTTGGTGTTGCTAGAAATTATGGATTTTATCTTTATATTGATTGTGTGTGTTTGTTGGTATATTTCTCTAGTGCATCTCCAAATCTTATTAGCTGTTGGCCTGGCCGTTCTCTGTTTCTGCCTGCTGATTGGCTGCATCGTCTGCTGCTGGCATCAGAAGTCCCGCCCCCTGGACGACAAAGAGGCGGGGCTTTCCCTA
>NW_015677455.1:0-205 GCF_001515625.1 Sinocyclocheilus rhinocerous
TATGGCCTGCTGGAGGCTTGGACTCATTTAAGAAGAATAAGATGTTGTGAACACGCTGGATTACTTGTTTGGCACTATGAAATGTCACCTAAATCAGATATAAGACAAATGAAAAATAATAAGCAAAATGTATGAAGCTTTATAAACTAAAACAGAAATTAAATCCATAACTTTCTTTAAGCTTGGGTTATACTTACTTGACTAG
>NW_015677456.1:0-205 GCF_001515625.1 Sinocyclocheilus rhinocerous
TATGTGTGTCTTCTCTGGGAAAGATTATATTCTAAAAAATGAAGGCACAAATATTTGGCTCTTTTAGTTGAGCACTGAAATTCATGCAAAATGTACTAAGATATATAGGATTAAAAAAAAAAAATATTTCTTGTAATATAATTGGGTTAAGTATTAACGATGTCTGAAGTAATGCACAATGATGTACAAATAGAATCACTCTGCT
>NW_015677457.1:0-205 GCF_001515625.1 Sinocyclocheilus rhinocerous
TATGGCTTGAATGAAATACACAACACGCCTCAATAAACACAAAACAAAATAATAATAGCTTCAAAAACATAACAACCATTAAAAATAAACAAACAACAAAGATTAACAAAAATATATATTTTTTAATTAATTAAATAAATAAATAAATAATTTGCTTGAAATGGTTTTGGACGTATTTAAACCTGTCATACAAAAATGCCATCAA
>NW_015677458.1:0-205 GCF_001515625.1 Sinocyclocheilus rhinocerous
TATTTAGTTTAGTTTACATACAGTATATAATATAGTAAATTTTTAGTGCTGGGCAATAATGTATTTTACAAGCTACATTATTACAAGCTAAGTATATACTGCTTAAAGTGAGTGTAAAATTGGATATACTTATAGTAGTAATGTAATTCGTTATTATTTGTATTATATTAAAGGGTTAGTTCACCCAAAAAATGAAAATTCTGTC
>NW_015677459.1:0-205 GCF_001515625.1 Sinocyclocheilus rhinocerous
CTGTTTTGGTTGTCTGTTTGTTTTTTTGTTTGTTTCTTCAAAATCGCTAACCTGAGACCTTTTTTGTGAATTTCAGAAAAAAAAAATTTGAATATATATTTTTTTTCTAGTTGATAGACTACCCACAACACCCTAGCAACTGCTTAGCAACCACACAAATGTTTTATTCCTTTCAAATGTCAAATTAGTTTTGTCGGCATTTAAA
>NW_015677460.1:0-205 GCF_001515625.1 Sinocyclocheilus rhinocerous
CATATATATACATACATATACATACATGCATATACACATACATACATACATGCATATACACATACATACATGCATATACATACATACATACATGCATATACATACATACATACATACATATACATGCATACATATACATACATACATACATACATACATACATAAATATACATACATACATGCGCATATATATATATATACACAC
>NW_015677461.1:0-205 GCF_001515625.1 Sinocyclocheilus rhinocerous
TAGCTGCCACTCAATAGATCAGTAAGAAGTGGTTGTGCACAACAAACAGAAAGGACATTTGAAGGAAACAGACGTTGTGCGTTAGAATTAAAGCTCAGTTCAGCGTCTCTCAGAGGTGCGATGAAAACACAAAGCATGCTGGGACGACATCTTTAACAGCTCAGTGTGCTGCTGACGAGACACAAAACAGCAGCTGTAAAGGGTT
>NW_015677462.1:0-205 GCF_001515625.1 Sinocyclocheilus rhinocerous
TCAGTATGATTTTGTCATTGAATATGGCTTCACACTGCAAAAAAAAAAAGTTTTTCTTACTTAGTATTTCTCTCTTGTTCTCCATTACAAATATCTACACATTCTTGAATCAAGATACATTAACTTAAGATATTAAGTCTTTTTTTCTGATAAATTGATTTTTTTTTAAAACAAGAAAAAATATCTGCCAGTGGGGTAAGAAAAA
>NW_015677463.1:0-205 GCF_001515625.1 Sinocyclocheilus rhinocerous
AATCTATTTAACGACCAATTTAATTGTGAAAAAGAGCATGTTTACCTCACACGCAGGCCTCTGGTGCAATGGATAGCAGACTAATAGGATGAGAAAGACTGATGTTATCAAAGCCAGCGTAGTTTAACACACACCACCCCACCCCCTGGAGATGGCAAGAATGTGGGAACGAAGAGAGAAATCAGGCCAGGCAAAGAATCGCCTC
>NW_015677464.1:0-205 GCF_001515625.1 Sinocyclocheilus rhinocerous
CTCAATAAACATTTCTGATTATTATCAATGTTGAAAACAGTTGTGTTGCCAAATATTTTTTGTGGAAATCTTGATACTTTTTTTCAGGATCTTTAAATGAATAGAAAGGTCAAAAGAACAGAATTAATTTAACAGAAATCTTTTGTAACATTATACATGCCTTTACTGTTACTTTTAATCAATTTAAAGTGTCTTTGAATACAAT
>NW_015677465.1:0-205 GCF_001515625.1 Sinocyclocheilus rhinocerous
TAGTGACTCACATAGGCAGATGAGGGAATTACAATAAAATCATGGAAATGAAGACTGAATTTACAAGCAAAAGGAGTTTTATATGCCATAGAACCTTCATAAGTTTATCCTCGAGAAAAAAAAACATCTACTGGTGGTTGAACAAAACCAGGAGTTTTATTTGTTTAAAGGGTGATATGTAGGTGAATTACACAAAACCTGTCAC
>NW_015677466.1:0-205 GCF_001515625.1 Sinocyclocheilus rhinocerous
TGCACACCACACCTTTTAAGGTCAAGTCATACAATATCCCCAATCGTGACACCCCAAATTACACAGGAATTATGTCATTAATCATTAATTATGACAAAAAAAACTGCTAATCAGTCAAAACCATTAGTAGTTTTGAGTTATCTTGTCTGAACGTGGTAGGACTAATACCATTCAGTCTATGTGACCCTGCCTCTCCCTTCAGGCC
>NW_015677467.1:0-205 GCF_001515625.1 Sinocyclocheilus rhinocerous
TAGGAACGAACTTCTTTGTTGTAGTGCTGCTCTATTTAGGGAAAATGTAGAATTGCAATTCTTCTGTTGAAAATGGTGAAATATTGCAAACTGGCAAAAAAACTAAACAAAAGAAACAGTATATCAATATAGCAATAAAATGATACCAGTAATAATAATTATTATTATTATTAAAAATGCTATATATTTCACTGTAAACGTAGAA
>NW_015677468.1:0-205 GCF_001515625.1 Sinocyclocheilus rhinocerous
TATGGTTTTTATTAATTTTTATTTCAGTTTAATCTTCATAATTTTCGTAAATCAACTTAAACTAAATGAAAATGAAAACTGTTGAATTGGCGACTAACGGAAATAATTTGTTTCAGTTAACTTTTTTCAAGCAAATGTTTTTATTCATATTTTGAATTAGTTTTTTTTATATTTTCAGTTTTCATTTTAATTTCAGTTAAACAGT
>NW_015677469.1:0-205 GCF_001515625.1 Sinocyclocheilus rhinocerous
TCATTAAATTATTCATTGTATTAAATGCATTCATTTCATTTATTTGTTTTAATAATTGTATTTATTCAAAATATTAATTTCATTTATTTATTATTTAATGCATTAATTTATTTATTCATTGTATTCAATGCATTCATTTCATTTATTTGTTTTTAAAAATTTTATTTATTTATTCAAAGTATTCATTTAATTTATTCATTATTTA
>NW_015677470.1:0-205 GCF_001515625.1 Sinocyclocheilus rhinocerous
AATCACAGTTCCAGAATACCACTTCAGTAAGTGCTTTTATCATTTCCCCCCCCTAGCTGGGTATGGGCAGGATTTCCCCATCCCATTTAATCAATATTGACTACAGCTATTGTCATATTATTGATATCAATAATATGATATTATGTATTGCCTTGTTACCTTAAATATGACATATATATATATATATATATATATATATATACAT
>NW_015677471.1:0-205 GCF_001515625.1 Sinocyclocheilus rhinocerous
ACACAGCAAGGCATCAACAAAACTCAATTTTTATTTTTCAGCAAACGCAGGACTGCAAACATTTAACATGACTACAAATATTATTCAACAAACACAACAGGACTGCAACATCATTTAGATTGAGAAAAATATTTTAAATATTTTGCAAACACAGACACTTCCAGTAAATCATTAAACTGATTAAAAAATAAAATAATTTAAAAAA
>NW_015677472.1:0-205 GCF_001515625.1 Sinocyclocheilus rhinocerous
TACAGTATCTGTATATATTAATAAGATTTTTCATGTTTTTGAAATAAGTCTCTTCTGTTCATCAAGGCTGCACTTATTTGATCAGTAATACAGAAAAAAACAGTAATAATGTGAAATATTATTGCAATAATGGTTTTCTATTTTAATATATTATTAAATGTAATTTATTTCTGTGAGCAAAGCTGAATTTTCAGCATCATTACTC
>NW_015677473.1:0-205 GCF_001515625.1 Sinocyclocheilus rhinocerous
TCAAGCCGGAGACAACAGGTTAGTGAATGAATGGCAGGTTTATTGGCATGTATGATAATGGCAAAATGACTGGAGCAAGGACTCGGCGTCCTGATGATTGGTTCTTTTGTAGGTACGCGGAGGGTTCGGGATCCAGGAGCGGTGGAGAACAACGGATGGAGATCTTCGGGGAACTAGAGGTAAGGATAAACAGTTAAATAGCATT
>NW_015677474.1:0-205 GCF_001515625.1 Sinocyclocheilus rhinocerous
TCAATCATTCTTGTGCATAATGCACGTATAGTTTTGCCAACATATTGTTGTAAATATGGACAGATGATAATGTAAATAACATATGTACTCTTACAAGTTACACCATTATGAAATTTTATTTCTGCCACAAAAAAAATAAAAATAAAATCACACTTTGGTCAATCAAAACTATGACATAAATGTTGAAAAATGTTAAAATTATGAA
>NW_015677475.1:0-205 GCF_001515625.1 Sinocyclocheilus rhinocerous
TCACATCCGTACGAGTGTTTGTGTGTCCAGTCCCATAATGCATCTGTCAGAGCCGCGTTGACCTTCGAGTGTTTCTCTCCGCAGCTCGTGTTCGCTGGTGTTTGACACGTTTGCTTGTAATCAGATGAAGTCGTGCTGGTCAGATGTTGAATTAGAGCGGTGGACGGATCTGAATACAGCAGCGCTGACCTCTGGCCGAATCCTC
>NW_015677476.1:0-205 GCF_001515625.1 Sinocyclocheilus rhinocerous
TCACACTGTTGATATCAGACTGAAATGATGAATGGATGATGAAAAGAAGCTCCTAAATCTAACATTGGGATTCTTCAGAAGGATCTGTGAAACAGCTGCAGCAGCACAGCCAGAAACATCATAAGGTTTGCTGAACTTTCACATTTTACTTTTATATATTAGTTTATCAATACTGAAATCCATATATATTTGCAGTCATATTTGT
>NW_015677477.1:0-205 GCF_001515625.1 Sinocyclocheilus rhinocerous
TCACATTTGTTTCATTTATGGCATAAATACGATTCTTCTTTTTTTATCTGAGATAATAATAGTAGCCTACTACCCATTAATACAGCTATACTTTCAAGGGTTAAAACTTTTAGTTCGTTTCGGAGATTCCAGTTAGACTTTTGTTTTTAACAAAACATTTACTTTTTGAGATATATTTATGATGTAAATATTTTCTGATCTATAA
>NW_015677478.1:0-205 GCF_001515625.1 Sinocyclocheilus rhinocerous
TCATCTATATGAGGGGAAGAATTCAGTCTAATGCATTGTTAAATAAATTTTTGGCATTATTTGGCCACTAGTGGGCAGTATGTGAACTACCAATAGGTCTAGTCGTAAATGATGCATTTGGCCTAATAAAACTTTTTTTTTTCCCTCATATACTGTAGTAAGATGTTAGACTTATGCATGAAGTCTGGTCCACTTTGCATCTTGT
>NW_015677479.1:0-205 GCF_001515625.1 Sinocyclocheilus rhinocerous
TCATTATAAGTCATTATAAGTCATATATAAAAAGTCATTAGCTATTGTTAAAAGTTTAGTTGTAATATGATCTAAATGATCTCAGTTAGCACATGGAAAATCCACATGGAACCTCCACAAAATTATTGGATGATCTCTTACATTATATATACCATCCTCCTTCTTGATCAACTCGGGACAGACCAACTCGGGACAGTAAAAAGGA
>NW_015677480.1:0-205 GCF_001515625.1 Sinocyclocheilus rhinocerous
TCATCTAATCATTCACAGAAACCGTGTCATGTAATCATTAAAGGGACAGTTCAGCCAAAAATTTTAATTCTGTCATCATTTATTTGACCACACATTGTTCCAAATCTGTATTATTTTCTTCTGCAGAACAGTCTAAAAAGATATTTTGAAGAATGTTGATAACCAAACCGTTTTGGGAACAGTTGACTTCTATTATAAAAACATA
>NW_015677481.1:0-205 GCF_001515625.1 Sinocyclocheilus rhinocerous
GGGCAGAGAAAACAACACTCCAATTTCTCAACATGAAAATTAAATTTTATTCTGACATGATATTGTGTTTCATTTGATTGTCAAAATGCAGCATTAATGGCACCAGAGTTTTACAGGTTAAGTACTGGTTGTGTTTATATGCTTCAAATGTCTTTGAGACGCATCTTTATGATTCGTCTTGCTGTTTTTTCAGCCTCTCATGCCA
>NW_015677482.1:0-205 GCF_001515625.1 Sinocyclocheilus rhinocerous
AAGATTATTATTCAGCTTATTTATTCAGCCCTTATGACTGGTTTTTTGCTCCAGGGTCACAAATGTTGAAATTAACTAACATGATTAAATCCTGTGAAATATTGCTCATGTTAACTAATGAAACCTCATTGTAAAATATTAGCAGAATGATGAACATGCAGCACTAGTTTAAACAACTAAAACAGGAAAGAAAAAGGCTTTAACA
>NW_015677483.1:0-205 GCF_001515625.1 Sinocyclocheilus rhinocerous
TCATCACACCACAGCTGTTTCCTCTAGCGAAAATCTAGCCCTTAATACATATGAACGCATACTTTATAAAATGATCATGTTGCTATTTTCTAGGGGTGCCCCGATTGATCGGCTACCGATCACTATTTGCCGATAATCACGTTGGGATGATTGATTGGCAGTCTCTAAAAAGGCCGATCTAAAAAAAACGATCTCAAGCTGATGA
>NW_015677484.1:0-205 GCF_001515625.1 Sinocyclocheilus rhinocerous
TTCTCATATACTTTCAATAAAAGTGTCTGTGAAATGAACAAATCTAAATGTAATAGCAGAAAAAAAAATATCAAGGCTTCTTTGCTTTCTGTGAGTCAAACATCAGTTATTTTCAGCTTTTATATGATATTACAGTTAACCACAGAAAAGGTATTGATCTCTTATTAATTTATTCATTGATAATAGACTTTAAATAGTTATATGC
>NW_015677485.1:0-205 GCF_001515625.1 Sinocyclocheilus rhinocerous
GAGAGACAACAGGGGATGGACTTTTTCACTGGAGGAAGTGTTATTCTGGATTCTGGATTTTGTATTTTATCCAGAAGCATCAGGTTAAAGTTAAAATGTCTTGACGGATTTGTTTCTTACAAACACACAGCTTTTCACGTCACAATACTTGTGGATTATAGTGATGTTTTTATCAGCTGTTTGGACTCTCCTTCTGACGGCACCC
>NW_015677486.1:0-205 GCF_001515625.1 Sinocyclocheilus rhinocerous
TAATGATCTTTAAAATAGCATCATATGACCCCTTTAACTAATCAAATAATTGTGTATATATATATTTACAGATAAAACTCAAATGCTCTGAAAGAAGAAATAAATAATATTACATTTTTGCAGGCAAAAGCATTTCTGTCTGCAACAATGCATAGTCAGTATCAGTGTTGGGGGTAAAGCATTACAAGTAACGCGAGTTACGTAA
>NW_015677487.1:0-205 GCF_001515625.1 Sinocyclocheilus rhinocerous
TCCCCAACACTGGTTAAAGTACTGATCAATAGACCATAGTTTATGCATTTATGTATTAAATTATGGCTTGTAATTTCATATGAACCTATACTGCACAAAATATCTATTTTAGGAGAGAGGGGACTAAAGTCCTAGACACAGATTTGGGATATTGCTATAAGTTTGAGCTCACGCTGACATTATTCTAAATTATTATAAATCGTCA
>NW_015677488.1:0-205 GCF_001515625.1 Sinocyclocheilus rhinocerous
TATATCCAAAATAATCGATACTGAATCGAATCGAATCACGAATCGAATCGAATCGAATCGCAAGCTTGAGAATAAAAATTGAATCGAATTGTGAAATTTGTGTCAAAACCCAGCCCTAGTTCTCACTATTAACTAGTAGTTGCTTATTAGCATGCATACTGTATTTCTAGCATATTGGCTGTTTATTAGTACTTATAAAGCACAT
>NW_015677489.1:0-205 GCF_001515625.1 Sinocyclocheilus rhinocerous
TCATTCCGCACAAACACTGAAATAGCGCACATTTTTATAGGTTAATGTTAGAGCGAGCGGCCATGTGAACGATAACGGTAACGATTAGTCGACTATTAGGGGGCAGCCCTAGTTTAAGCACAAACTAAGAAAAGTAAAACCAAACTCTGTGGCAATAATAAAGACCAAACTGAACATGGTGTGTGTTTATGGTGCATGTCGGCAA
>NW_015677490.1:0-205 GCF_001515625.1 Sinocyclocheilus rhinocerous
TCCCCGAGCTTGTATGTAATTATAAGTTATACAGTAATAATAATTTTAAAAAAGAACACAAGAGGGACAGGTGCACTAACACCTCATAGGTGTTAGCAATGCCTACATGTGTAGGCGATTTAGCAAACTTTTCAACATCAGCCATAAACACTTAAGACCACAAGCAACTAATTGTGCAATCAAACACTCTGAATTTTCTATTTTG
>NW_015677491.1:0-205 GCF_001515625.1 Sinocyclocheilus rhinocerous
TCCCTGGCCGCTGCCCTGGCCAGAACCGCTGCCCTAGCCCGGTCCGCTTCCCTGTCCAGAACCGCTTCCCTGGCCACTGCCCTGTCCAGAATCGCTTCCCAGGCCATGTCCGCTTCCCAGGCAATGTCCGCTTCCCAGGCTGCTGCCCTGGCCCAGTCCTCTTCCCTGGCAACTTGCCTGACCTCTTCCCTGACCACGTGGTTCA
>NW_015677492.1:0-205 GCF_001515625.1 Sinocyclocheilus rhinocerous
TCCCGTAAAATGGATGCAGCCATTTGTAAATTCTATGGGTCTAGCTTTTGGTCTCATCCATGTCCAACTATTTTTAGGTATACAAACCAGTTCATTTTGCTGCTTGATATTGAAAGTTGGTGTGTCTTACCATATAATTTTAATGTATTATCTTGATTACGAACACACTGGTTTATAGTGCAAACAGTTTTACCGTTTACTTAAC
>NW_015677493.1:0-205 GCF_001515625.1 Sinocyclocheilus rhinocerous
AGTGGAGTCGCAGCACCTGCCAGGATACGACACCACGCCGCCGCCGCCATCTTTTCCCTATACATTTTTGTGCTGAGAATTTGTCTGAGACAAGGAATGTGAAAGTATTTCCTAACCAAAAACCATGGTTCAACAGCAAGGTAAAAACCCTGCTAAAAGAACAGAATGCTGCGTTTAAATCTGGGGATCCGCAGGCCTACAAAGA
>NW_015677494.1:0-205 GCF_001515625.1 Sinocyclocheilus rhinocerous
TTTCAAGCGTTAGATTTTGGTTAACATAACACAATGTACCATCCTCGATCGTGTTCTCCAACAACGGCGTGGCCAAGTCCAGGGCACCCTCCCTCCCAATGCTCATTGGTCTACCTCCGTAGATTGCGTCCATTTGGTCGAACCACTTCCACGATCGTCCGTTTGAACCACTCCGGCTGTTGTGGTCCTTTATGCTTCTGTAGTC
>NW_015677495.1:0-205 GCF_001515625.1 Sinocyclocheilus rhinocerous
CTCTCTTCCTTTGCTGGTTCTGGTTTTGATCTTTATTGTAGCTCCTGGCGGGGTATGCGAGCATGGACACGGGATCCGGGCTGTCAGGATCGGGGTAGTGATCGTGGTCCAGCTCCTCTAAGGTAATGTCACTCAGGTCTTTCTCGATCACGGGCGGCAGAGGGGGCGGCAGGCCAGACAGCGGCTGCAGGGACGCGGCGGCCTC
>NW_015677496.1:0-205 GCF_001515625.1 Sinocyclocheilus rhinocerous
TAGAAAAGTTATTTTAAATTGATTTTAAAATATTTATTTTAAAAATATTTCACAATGTTATTTTACTTTTTGATCAAATAAATGTAGCCTTGGTAAGCATAAGAAACGTATTTTCTAAATGCACAAACTGCATGTCATGGTTTGGTTACGTTATTTTTAAAAATGATGGTGTGGTTTATAGAAAGTTTTAATACATTGCTCTGCA
>NW_015677497.1:0-205 GCF_001515625.1 Sinocyclocheilus rhinocerous
CAATCTCACCCTGGAACCTGAATTGGAACTGAGCATTGAGAAAGGCGGGGTCACAGATGATTGACATCACCCCAATCAACACAGCCCTCCAAGCACCATCTCGGCTGCCTGTCCAGACAAACTTTCCCATTGCCCGATCCTGGACCTCTGCCGACATGGCAACGGGGGTGCAAAGGTCCATGAACAGGTGCACGGCTGCACTTCC
>NW_015677498.1:0-205 GCF_001515625.1 Sinocyclocheilus rhinocerous
ATTTGTTAGACCTTGATCGTTTTTGTTATGTCTGCATTGTCTTGTGAAGCCCGTTGAGGCATGCTATGTAATTTGCACTTGAGTTGATTTGGGTATCTGATAACCTCTATGATCTACCAAGCAACTAAACTGTTTTGGACTGACTGTTTGGTCTCATCTCTGAGTATCAGATTTAAGAGAAAAAGAAAAAGGGATGAAACTGCCC
>NW_015677499.1:0-205 GCF_001515625.1 Sinocyclocheilus rhinocerous
TCTCCCTCTCTCTCCATTTCTTCATCTCTCTATCCTTCCCGCTTTATGTCTGATATGTGCTCCGTGTATCTTGACTGTGCTGGACCCGTCTTCTCACGGTAGGTGTGATATGGCTTGCAGCGCCCCTCTCTGACTGCCTGGTGTAAGCTCAGACCAGTGCGGGGGAACTGGGCTATGAAAACTGGCTGGGAATGAACTCTTTGGC
>NW_015677500.1:0-205 GCF_001515625.1 Sinocyclocheilus rhinocerous
TCTCAAGCGGACAAAGGCGTTTCATTCATTCATAACTCGTCATTCTTAGTTTTGCGTAGGGACCCCAGAAGTCTAGGATCGGCTCTGACAGTTGCTGTTCGTGGGCGCTATTTATTTCAGTTCTCAAAGTACTTGAAATGTCTGTCATCATAACCGGCCTTTAAGCAACACAATCTACACATTTGATAGCTGTGCCAGTGAAAAC
>NW_015677501.1:0-205 GCF_001515625.1 Sinocyclocheilus rhinocerous
TAATTTTGACTTCCAATATATATATATATATATATATATATATATGTATATATATATTAAGGCTGTTATATAAGGCTAATATATATATATATATTAAGAATATTTACTGCTAAAAAATATTTTAACAGTAAATATTCTGGGCCCGCTTCAGACCTGTTTGTCATCTTACATTTCATACAGTTGACAAATATGATGCAGGGCAACA
>NW_015677502.1:0-205 GCF_001515625.1 Sinocyclocheilus rhinocerous
TAGGGTTTAATGACACTTTACAAGAAAAAACATGAGTGCTGAATGGGTTTTACATTTCAAAATCTACCAATTGTTAATTAAAATTCAAGAATTGTTTTAATAAATATGCTGTTTGTGGTATGAATACTATTAAGATAACTTAATACATCTTAGTAGCCACTTTTGCTCACCAAAACTGAATTTATTTGATCAAAAATACAGTAAA
>NW_015677503.1:0-205 GCF_001515625.1 Sinocyclocheilus rhinocerous
ACAGTCTCAAGCCCTGTTTACACTAGTGCGTTTTTGTTTTAAAACGTCGTTTTAAAATGAAAACGATTCTCGTCTATACTTGTGTTTTCACTGTTTTTCAGAAACGTTCTCCGTCCACAATACACAACCGAAAACGCATGCCACATGGCCATTCGTGCAAGTACAACAATCGAGCATGATGTTATTGTTTACACGCACGGTCGTC
>NW_015677504.1:0-205 GCF_001515625.1 Sinocyclocheilus rhinocerous
CACTGCACTGCGCTCTGGTGTTTTTAAGACCTGGGACAGTCTTGCACACTTCCTGTCGCACGCACGCGCTCTCAAGTGGCCAAGACCGTAAGTGTGGGTATTTGGACAAGGGGATTGTTTCTCAAGCACTTCCCGCGAGCGCTATTCGAGACGGAATTCGTTCATTCGTTCAAAACCACTCGTACCCCACTTCACTGACCCCACA
>NW_015677505.1:0-205 GCF_001515625.1 Sinocyclocheilus rhinocerous
AATTCGTTTTGACTTGTCGTTTATATTTCTATAGCTTCTTATATTTTTTAATTCTTGTTCTTTTCTAAATGCTGTTAATTGAAAGGATTTGTTGTGGAGTGAGGGGAATTAAAATAGCCTAGCTGTGTTTACTAGGGATGCACCGAAATGAAAATTCTTGGCCGAAACCAAACAAAATTAAACACTGGGCCGAATACCGAACACG
>NW_015677506.1:0-205 GCF_001515625.1 Sinocyclocheilus rhinocerous
TCTTAAACAGCTTCATTGGCTTCCCATCAAATTTCGCATTGAATTAAACATTTTCTTCTCACATATAAAACTCTCCATAACCTCGCTCAAACTTACCTCTCAGATCTCATTCAGCTCTACACCCCTTCTCGAACCCTTCGTTCTTCCTCACTGGGTCTTATCCATACACCCACGGCTCGTTTAACCACCATGGGTCATAGAGCCT
>NW_015677507.1:0-205 GCF_001515625.1 Sinocyclocheilus rhinocerous
TATTATCGGTGTTGTCACACGTCGATTAACCGGTGGGAAAATTTCGTCACCGTCACAACCCTACTGAGGCCTCTTGCATCTTGTACTTGACGCAATATCATAACCTAACTAACCCCATCCAAGCTGTTTTTTTTTTGTCCATACAATAAAAGTGGATGGGTACCAAGGACATCTATGGTCACCATTCATCATTTTCATTAAAGGG
>NW_015677508.1:0-205 GCF_001515625.1 Sinocyclocheilus rhinocerous
TCTCTTCCTCATATCTTTCACAAATGTACACATTCACACAAACATTCACTGATCACATATCAAGGGCTTCATGTAAAACGTCTCTGTTACGTATGTAACCCTCGTTCCCTGAAGACGTCACGTCGGTTATTAACGACGAATTGGGATCTCGCCAGGGATTGAGCCAATGGACATTGGCATGCGGATTTCGCATCTGGCTGCCACA
>NW_015677509.1:0-205 GCF_001515625.1 Sinocyclocheilus rhinocerous
TCTTTATCTTTTTTATGTATCTGCAACAGGACAAAGGTGAGTGAGACTCTGGATAGTTGTCACAAGTTTTATATCTCAGTAGTAGTGAATTTGATATTGTTGTATGTTATACCTTCTCACTTGTTCCTGTTTCATGAATTGTGCTTTTCATAACTGTTAGCTGAAAAAGCCTTCGGTATGTTATTTAATGGCAGGTTTCATTGTA
>NW_015677510.1:0-205 GCF_001515625.1 Sinocyclocheilus rhinocerous
TCTTTTCCAGCACTTTCTAACCCTAACAAGTTTAAGACCCTTCATTTTTAAGTTCAGTAGAGGACAATATAGCTAAAAGACACCAAACACCTAGTTTGTTCAGCTAGCATTCAGAGCTGCTATTTAATGCTGTATATCTATGTTTGTTTAATAGCACTTATTATGGGTTTTACATCAAATTTAAGGAAAGAAGAGGTAAAGAAAG
>NW_015677511.1:0-205 GCF_001515625.1 Sinocyclocheilus rhinocerous
ATCTGCCTTGTTGTCTCTACATTAAACATCCTTATTTGAATCCTCCTCGTCATCCTGCCTGCCTCCACACACCGTGACAGTATCAAAATATTAGATACCTTAAAAAACGTAAATATTTTCTAACAAAAAGTGCAAAGTAGAAAAAAAGAAAAACGCACAAAGATTTTTCCATGACCTTCTTTTCTCTGTAAATTAAGGGTGCACA
>NW_015677512.1:0-205 GCF_001515625.1 Sinocyclocheilus rhinocerous
TCTGCTTACAGTAGCATTCAGTTCACTATATGTTATGAATGGCACGGAGTAAACCTTCACCTTAGACCTGTAACATATCCCCCCGCACAAAGTATATAATTCTCTTGCATTCAGATCTTTCTGCTCTGTGATGTGCAGAGCCGAATTACTTAGGCACCTATATTGTTCCTGTGAAATCTCACTCCCACTCCTCCAGCAGAGTGGC
>NW_015677513.1:0-205 GCF_001515625.1 Sinocyclocheilus rhinocerous
TCTCTGTTCGGACTTTAAATGCCTCTCTCTAACACACAGATTGTTTTGCGGTAGGAACGTTAACCCTCATTCACACCCACAGTCTCACAACTCGAGTCAGCAAACATAATTTGAGTGTTAAGTTTTCTTTCATTCTGACCTGTGAAATGTGAAACTAGTGCTTTTCATGGTTACTACACTCTAAAAAATGCTGGGTTAAATACAA
>NW_015677514.1:0-205 GCF_001515625.1 Sinocyclocheilus rhinocerous
TCTGCAGCCTCTTTTGGATCGGTAATCATCTTCCAATCTAAAGTATAGCAAAAACAAAACATTCTGCTAGCTAGTGTGGATTATATGTCTTCATCTACTTAACATTGTCATTTTTTACTGCATCTTTGTTACCTTCTCTGCTGTTGGATGGTCCGGTTACAGCATGCTCTTTCCACTCTGAAAACATTTCCATTTCTTCAGAGCA
>NW_015677515.1:0-205 GCF_001515625.1 Sinocyclocheilus rhinocerous
AACTGATGGATAAACAATTAAAAAGAACAGCATTTATTAAAAATATAAATCTTTTTTTTAACAATATGTCTTTACTATCACTTTTTTATCAGTTTAACACATTCTTGCTGAAGTATTACTTTCTTTAAAAAACTAAAGAAAAAAATACAGACTCAAAAAGATTTATATTTTAAATAAATGCTGTTAATTTTTAACTTGTATTCAA
>NW_015677516.1:0-205 GCF_001515625.1 Sinocyclocheilus rhinocerous
CATTTTTCTGGAAGTTGTCTAGACTGAAGGGGAAGAATTCGGATCTGTGCATCCGACCCACGTTCAGTATGATGTTTGTTCCTTTCTTTACTTTGTAGCCCTAGATGACATCATCATCCAGCGTCCGGCGCATTGTGAAGTCCACGAACGGATGGAACCGGAGCGACTCGTTGATAAAACTCTCCAGAATGTGTAACCTGGACAG
>NW_015677517.1:0-205 GCF_001515625.1 Sinocyclocheilus rhinocerous
CTCCAACAACAGACTACATAGTAAATTACACACTCAGCATTAAACAATACGATGCAATTTAAAACAATTTATAAAATGATTTGTCATTCAAAATGTGCTTTAAGTTACGTTTAGGTGCACATCTACTTCTTTTCATGAGTTCTTTAAATGAGACCCCCCTAAACATTATCCCCTGGTTTCACAGACAAGGCTTAAGCCTAGTCCC
>NW_015677518.1:0-205 GCF_001515625.1 Sinocyclocheilus rhinocerous
CCTAAGCGCCTGCGGTCCTTTCTCTCTAACATTTTGGTCCTTCGAACCGGATCTCAGTGCTTACCTTGGTTAAGGATGGCTACTTCTAAAGACAAAAGTGAAGACCTTTCAGAATCTGTGCGGCCAAAACGGCAAATCCGACTGCCAACCTATTTGTCAAATTACCAAGTGAATGTAACTGGCCACAGAGAGCTGACTTCCTCTC
>NW_015677519.1:0-205 GCF_001515625.1 Sinocyclocheilus rhinocerous
TCTGGGATTACCTGCTCTGATTCATGAGAGTCTTCTTTAGAATTTAGCTCAAATAAGGGCATATTTAAAATTCCTAGCTTTTCCTTTTGGAAAAGCATCGGGAACAGAGTATGTGAGCGGAGCGACGTGATTTTGCCTGGAGCTAGGAGTGGATATTTTTAAAGTCGGAGCGTTGAGGTTTTCACTCGCTCCGAGAACGCTCCGC
>NW_015677520.1:0-205 GCF_001515625.1 Sinocyclocheilus rhinocerous
GACATTCCTGAGATTGTGGCAATTGCCTATCCTCTGGCTGCAACCCCCTTGAACATTCAGGCTGGCTTTAGGGTGGCTGGGGTTCAACCTTACAACAGAGATGTATTTCTGGAAACCGAGTTTGCACCATCCTACGTCACAGATCGCCCCATTCAGAACCCTGCCCTGCCAGGCCCCAGCACCAACTCTGCCCTGCCAGGCCCCA
>NW_015677521.1:0-205 GCF_001515625.1 Sinocyclocheilus rhinocerous
TCGATGAGAAAGGAAGAGAGAGAGAGAGAGAGAAACAGAGAAAGCGAAATTCTCTCATCTCCCTGCAACTGGGCAGAGAGCGCAGTGCAGTGGTCAGTAAACAAAACAAAGGATCACAGCTTCCTAAGAAAATGCTTTTTAACACATCTTAATAATATTTTTATTATTTCATTATTGATAACTATAATTGGTGTCTGCTAAAGCA
>NW_015677522.1:0-205 GCF_001515625.1 Sinocyclocheilus rhinocerous
TCTTACCTTTATGAGTAAAAATGACGGCGTATCCACTGAAAAAATTGCAAGTGATCGCGCTGGCACCACCATGTCCTGCAAACTATTGGATATGGCGCACATTTATCTAGGTTTAACGTTAAAACATTGTTATATGCTCGAACTGTTTTATATCTATAGGTTTTATTTTAGGTAAGTTGTGATGATTTGAGAAGGCTAAATTGAT
>NW_015677523.1:0-205 GCF_001515625.1 Sinocyclocheilus rhinocerous
CCAAGAAGATTCCTGGTCAACCTGGAGAGGGTGGTTTTTTACTTCTTGTGGGGGTCCAAGTGGGAACGAATAAAGAGAGCGGTCGTTAAAAAAAGAAGAGAAAATGGTGGAAAAGGCCTCCCAGACCTCCACCTGTTTTTAGGAAGCCGTTTCGCCGCCTTCCATATCCAATATGCATTGACCCCCTCCAGAGAAAACAAGACAG
>NW_015677524.1:0-205 GCF_001515625.1 Sinocyclocheilus rhinocerous
TCGGCCTGTCCCACCTCAGAGACCTTGGGTATTTTGACTGCATAAAATGACAAAAATCATATAACAATTTCAGAATTTTGATATTCACATTATTGTAGTACTATTTTTATTAATCTATTTATTTATTATAAAACATGTTCCATATTTTTCCACAAAACCATGTTAGCACATGGTTTTTGCGCATCACAAAATTGTGTTGTTGTTA
>NW_015677525.1:0-205 GCF_001515625.1 Sinocyclocheilus rhinocerous
AATGATTTCTCAAAGAAAAAGGAACATTTAATTTCGATTGACTAAGTGTACCGGAGGTGTTATTTTTTCATTATATTAAAATGTTATTGCTTCCTAGTACAGCGCAGTTTCACATTATTGTTGCACAGTGTTTTACTGCACAGTTTTTTTTACTAGCCTGCTTGATTGCAATAGTGATGCTGGTTTATTCAATCCACGTACAGAA
>NW_015677526.1:0-205 GCF_001515625.1 Sinocyclocheilus rhinocerous
TCGTATCCGGGAAAAGCAGAATTACACTGTGTTGGGACTCTGTGTCACTTGTAGTAAGACATATTAGTTGAGTGCATAGGCGGAAATCCCGGGGGGGTCGGGAGGGACAGGACCCCCCCCTATCTGAGAGTTGTCCCCACTAAATATATGATTAAAAATGATGCTGTGCATTGTAAATAACAATGTTTTATACTTTAAATAATTG
>NW_015677527.1:0-205 GCF_001515625.1 Sinocyclocheilus rhinocerous
TTAAACTGTTGTGCTCCACATATACGGACTATATTGCATTCCTGCAAACACAAACACACCAGAAACGTCTGTTCGCCACAAATATACAGACTAAACCAACGTTTCTCCCATAATGTAAAGAGCTTTAACTGTTGTTCTCCACACACATATGGACTAAACTAACTGTTTTCATGTTAAAAACCAATTAAACTGATGGTCTCAAACA
>NW_015677528.1:0-205 GCF_001515625.1 Sinocyclocheilus rhinocerous
TCTGGTCAAATAATTGGTCAAGATATTCACCATACTGGAAATTAAACTTAATGCTTAAAACATAAGTAAAAATATTTGTGTATGATAAAGCAATAAGCCCCAAGAAGCCGTAGTTTAAAGTGAATTTATAACAGCTAAGAGGCGTTGTTAGGTACGACGCGAAGCAGAGTGACTAAAACCCCCTTAGCTGTTATAAATTCACTGT
>NW_015677529.1:0-205 GCF_001515625.1 Sinocyclocheilus rhinocerous
TTTCTTTGCTTTTGTTTCTTTGCTTCTTTTTTTCTCCGGAAGAATTTTTATCCCAGTAAATGCTTAATTGTTTCTTTCTTTATTTAGAAAGAAAATGCAAAAATAAATAAAAAAAAAAGTTTGAATTAAATCATTCAAGATTAGTCATTTCTTCTATATGTAAGCTTTGTGGCTCCTTTCCCCTGCACCTGATTTATTAATAAAC
>NW_015677530.1:0-205 GCF_001515625.1 Sinocyclocheilus rhinocerous
CCAGATGTCGTTTCCCCACTGTGTTCTCCAGAAACGCACATCCTCAGCAGTCGAGTGAGATTCTTGAAAAAAACAAAAATCAGTCTTGTGTTGTTTAACAAATAAAAACAAAGCTTTCCGTTTAATACGATCTCTTAACCCCCTGGCATTTAGTGTAACTATAGACAGTGACAGAATGAAAGTGAAAGTGAAACGCAATCCACAA
>NW_015677531.1:0-205 GCF_001515625.1 Sinocyclocheilus rhinocerous
TTAATAGACATTTAAGAACTAAAATTACTAGCTAAAATAAAAACTATAATAAAATAGTCAAACCTAGTAATATAAAAAAAAATAAAAATCAAAAGCAAATAATAAAATGACTAAACTAAAATTGAACTAAAAATGAAATGAAAACTGACCAAAAGCTAACTCGAAATATTAATAAAAACTATAATAGTATATAAATAATAATAAA
>NW_015677532.1:0-205 GCF_001515625.1 Sinocyclocheilus rhinocerous
AAGCGTAAACACACTGTTTTCGTGCATGTCTCTTTAAATGCAACTCCCGCCCCCTTTTCCAGAATAGGGCTGTGCTTTTACAGCTCCTATCTCAGATACTCTGCCAAAAAAAAAAACATCTGTTTGGTTTTGATCATCATGTCTATCGCACTGAAATTCTTGCGTTTTAAACCATATTAGTTTAAACTTCTGATATACGGTTTTC
>NW_015677533.1:0-205 GCF_001515625.1 Sinocyclocheilus rhinocerous
CAAATATTTTAGCAAAATGTATATTTTACTCAGAATTAATGCGCTATTATTCAATCGCGCTCTGTCTGTTTAGCGCGCATGCGCGCAGCAGCGCTCGCGTAAGCCTCGCCCACTCCTGACAGCAAAATAGATATATTTGCATGACTTTCTGAAATTCACAATGAAGAATATACCTGTGACATGTCAGTTATGCACTGAGGAAAAC
>NW_015677534.1:0-205 GCF_001515625.1 Sinocyclocheilus rhinocerous
TTAATGATATGAATAACTTTTTTAACAGATTTGATACTGAGGTTACTTAGCGGTCTTAACTGCAATAGTATTTGTCAGACCATCCCACATTGCTCCCCTATTAATTTGACGGAGTTGGATGTGGTCGCTTCCATTTCTAAGATAAAACCTGATAAAGCTGGGGGGGCCTGATGGTATTAGTGGTAAAGTGTTAAAGAGCTGCTGT
>NW_015677535.1:0-205 GCF_001515625.1 Sinocyclocheilus rhinocerous
TTACAAAAATCATTTTCATGGACAGATACAGAATATATAATTTAATTGTACAGCAGTTGTACATTGAGTGATGAGCATATCATCAGTCAGCAGATCTAGAGATCATTAGGATGGCTTTACAACATGACCTCCCAGCACACTGATAGTGCTGCTCATGTCGCACAACTAAATATAGAAGACTATTAATAGCTTCTCATACACACAT
>NW_015677536.1:0-205 GCF_001515625.1 Sinocyclocheilus rhinocerous
TTAAGTTGGTTCGCAACCCGCCATAAAACCAAAAGAAGAAGAAGACACTTCTGCTTCACCACAGTGGGCGAGAGAGGGGGGTCTCCATCCGGTCGTCCAGCCAGTGGTCTGTGGCTATTGTAGTTCGTGGACGCGAGAATTGGAGGCTTTTCTCCGCCAAGGAAGAGTTGCAGCGAACGCGACTCGGATCATATCAGTCTATGAT
>NW_015677537.1:0-205 GCF_001515625.1 Sinocyclocheilus rhinocerous
TTACAAAAATCATTTTCATGGACAGATACAGAATATATAATTTAACTGTACAGCAGTTGTACATTGAGTGATGAGCATATCATCAGTCAGTAGATCTAGAGATCATTAGGATGGCTTTACAACATGACCTCCCAGCACACTGATAGTGCTGCTCATGTCCCACAACTAAATATAGAAGACTATTAATAGCTTCTCATACACACAT
>NW_015677538.1:0-205 GCF_001515625.1 Sinocyclocheilus rhinocerous
TTACCCCTAAACTCATGCAAGTGGTTGAGAAAATTTGCTACAGTACTCTATGCCAGGATGGTCGAGAAAGAATTTTCATTAAAAAGTTTAGGGTTGTTTAGATTTTATGTTTTAGAAATGTTTTTTTTTATTATTATTTAAAAAAAATGCAGTAAAAACACTAATGTTCTGAAAAAAATTCTATGTTTTATATATTTTAAAATGC
>NW_015677539.1:0-205 GCF_001515625.1 Sinocyclocheilus rhinocerous
TTACCACAACCCAGATTTATTATGCCCTGTTAAGAGCTATATTTTACTACTCCTAGGAGCGGGGCGTAATAATAGGGGGCTCGTCCGGGATATTGTTCTGATTTTGAAATTCGTTCAATGCTAATTAAGAGGTTCGCGGCTCTGCTGGTGAGTACAATTTATATTTTATATTTTGACTGGCAGTTTTTTCATGGGTGGTGGGGAA
>NW_015677540.1:0-205 GCF_001515625.1 Sinocyclocheilus rhinocerous
TTGATCGTCCTGTAAGTGTAACAACAGCAATTATCAGGCCTTTGGCGCCCTTTGCAGGCATTTGTAATAATCCAATGTAAGTTATATAAATTGTTTATTTTGTATTACATCATGTATTGTTATTCAATGAAACCATATGATTATTACTTATTAACCAATTATTATTGCCTCATTGTTTTTATATAATGCATTTTAAGTCATGGAA
>NW_015677541.1:0-205 GCF_001515625.1 Sinocyclocheilus rhinocerous
TTAAGACAAATCTTAAAACTTAATTCTTAAATTCTTAAATCTTAATTGTATTGAATGTGCACTTTTAGGCTACTTCAAATCTTAAAAGTAAATTTTTCGAAATTATACTTACAAATAATATAATATTAATGAAATAAAAGGCCACTTAAGTGACTAAAATAGACACTTTCATGACTGTTTCTGAACACACTTAAGTACACTTTTA
>NW_015677542.1:0-205 GCF_001515625.1 Sinocyclocheilus rhinocerous
TTACTTGCTAAAAACGTGGAGTAGATTGTGTGCAACAGGTTCTTCAGCGATTTTGATCTTTTAGAGGCCTTACAAATCATGTCAAATATGATACAATATTATCTGTTTTAAATGTGAGCGATGGGTGGTTCACCTCTATGATGTTCCTGCCCTGGTCCCGTGGCAGTGGCGTCCCGTACAGGAATCCGTTGTCATAGGCGTCTCT
>NW_015677543.1:0-205 GCF_001515625.1 Sinocyclocheilus rhinocerous
TTACTATAGTAAAAGTATAGGAGGCTAACCATGTTTTTTTTTTTTACCGTTTTTATTACCAATTGTAGCCTATAACCACAGTTTTACAACAAATACCATGGTTAACCTATGGTTAGTGTAGCAAAACATGTTGTTTTTACCAGGGTTTAACTATAGTAAACAATAACCATGTTTTTGGTATTTTATATACATATTTTCATGTTAT
>NW_015677544.1:0-205 GCF_001515625.1 Sinocyclocheilus rhinocerous
TATCTTTTTATTTACACATCTATATTTTGCTTTTATTATTATTATTATTATATTTTGCAAAAGCTATGCTCACATTACCGACATGTTAACATAATTTTTATAAATATTAATTTCCGTATTTTACTTGGCTTACTTGGTATTCCGTTACAATTCAGTGACCGGAGAAAAATTAAACACTATTATGCAAAATGCACTTGCATTTCAA
>NW_015677545.1:0-205 GCF_001515625.1 Sinocyclocheilus rhinocerous
TTACTATTGGAGAAAGCGTAATGGCTAACTTGGATCACGTGTGCCACAATAACCAATCACATTACAGCCTTGACGTCATTGAATTTCAGTCGTTGTGCGACACTCATTCATTCCTATGGGATCCGCAAACAGTGATTGAGAAGTGCCGTAAACTGAATCACACCTGTCACAAAAAGTCAGTGACTTCTCTTATAAAACAGCATTT
>NW_015677546.1:0-205 GCF_001515625.1 Sinocyclocheilus rhinocerous
GTGTTTGTATGCATCCCCATATTCTATATATATATGTGTGTGTGTGTGTGTGTATGCATATATATATATATTAGCTCATGCACTTCCCACAACTGAAACTATACCTAAAGAGGAAAGATCAAATATTATTTTTCAATCCAAGAAGTGGCTTAAGAACAAGTCCATCAGGCTCATGTTTTGGTCTGGTCAGAGTCCAGATTTGAAC
>NW_015677547.1:0-205 GCF_001515625.1 Sinocyclocheilus rhinocerous
TCCACCACTGTCATCCAGAAACATGAATCAGCTCTTTAATATTAAGAAAATGCTCTTAACCTCACAGTGCCTCTACATTCACCCAAAAATGAAAATTCTGTCAGCATTTACTCACCCTCAAGTTGTTCCAAACCTAAGTTATTTTCTTGAGTTGAACACACAATATATATATATATACAGGTGCATCTCAATAAATTAGAATGTC
>NW_015677548.1:0-205 GCF_001515625.1 Sinocyclocheilus rhinocerous
TTATTATTACTTGAAAAACATGATAACATTATATCAAAACAAAATATTTGTTTCTTTATTATTCAATAATTAAGGCTTCAGAGGGTTGTTTGCCAAACAGAAGTGTGCTGCATCATATTGAATGAGCAGTTTAAGTCTACTTCATCTTCAAATTATTTTAAAAAAACTGTACTTGCAGATGATATAATGAAATAAAAGACAGCCT
>NW_015677549.1:0-205 GCF_001515625.1 Sinocyclocheilus rhinocerous
TTATTAGTTTGTACCTATAATTGTTGATCAGTTACTGTAGGCACATGTGTGTTTGACTTTGTGTATCAGATGAAACTGACTGCTGTCGCCTTTAATTCTGCTGCGTGATCAGCTGTTAGATTAATACATATCGAGTAAAAATGTCCAGAGCTTCTCATCGTTATCGACACAAATTTGATCACAATCTCGATATGATGTTGTTTAT
>NW_015677550.1:0-205 GCF_001515625.1 Sinocyclocheilus rhinocerous
TTAGGCTTAGGTATTTTTTGAGTGCAGTACCATTTAAAAAAAAAACAAAAAAAAACATTTTAAGGTGAAGAGTGTAAATGTAGCATCACCAAATAGGGCTGAAAAATGAACACCGGAGTACACCCTTGTCTGCCATTGGTCAGCCAAACAGATAGCCCCACCTCCAACTATCACCATTGGTTGAGCCATTTTGCTTGAGATGCTC
>NW_015677551.1:0-205 GCF_001515625.1 Sinocyclocheilus rhinocerous
AGATTGTGGACTCGCCACAATCATAGATCGGTTGTCGCGACCCGTACTCCCCCACAGAAAGATCAAGGCGCTCTCAGCCGGGGCCTTCTAGATAGAAAACGGATCTGCGGACCGTTATTATGTCTAAGAGGACCTCAGCCAAACGGCCCTGACAATTCCCCCGTCAGGGCCACGAGGGCAGCCCACCACGGGGAGGAGAGGTACA
>NW_015677552.1:0-205 GCF_001515625.1 Sinocyclocheilus rhinocerous
TTTTTTTTCATTGTTCCTTTGTGTTCACAAGGTGAATTCTTTTATGAAATATTTAACACTCACTTTAGTGTTTTGTACAGAATAAAAGACAAATAATTGATGAATAAAAGAATAATGAAAAATAATGTCATTAATGTCTCATATATATATATAGCAGAGGTGTGAAATGTTTTCTTAATCTGTCAGGGGTGTGAAATTAACTTGC
>NW_015677553.1:0-205 GCF_001515625.1 Sinocyclocheilus rhinocerous
TTCATCTGCCTAATGGAAGATTAGCTCTGATTAGCCATTAATTAGTTTAAGTGTCTCCCAGCTGACACACACACAAAGCTTCTTGTCAGATTAGCTTCAGGTTGGATCAGTTTTTAAATGTCAGATTGTTATGGGATCATTTATTATTTGCTCTTTGTCTATTCAGATGTTATAATCATGTGCTTTGATTTCTGCCACACTAATG
>NW_015677554.1:0-205 GCF_001515625.1 Sinocyclocheilus rhinocerous
TTAGTGCATGCCTCTATTTGATCGCGTCATGTGTTGTTCGGTACAATTTATTCGGTCTTATTGCTTATTTGTCCGAACACCAAAAAAGAGCTTTTTTTTTCTTTTCGCTATTTTCGGCCGAATAATTTCGGCTGCCGAACATTCGGTGCATTCCTAGTAAATACGTCATCGCGTTGCTATATCATTGATATCGCGATATGACACT
>NW_015677555.1:0-205 GCF_001515625.1 Sinocyclocheilus rhinocerous
TTTGCTTGATTCAGAGCATTAACGGCTCTGGGAATAAAACTGTTCCTCAAACGTGAAGTACGGGCATAAAATGTCTTATAGCGCCTACCAGACGGCAGTAGCTCAAACATGTGGTGGCATTGATGTGTGGAGTCCTTACAGATGCTGATAGCCTTTGCTAGACAGCATGACCTATATATATTTTCTAATGCTGGTAGTTCAACTC
>NW_015677556.1:0-205 GCF_001515625.1 Sinocyclocheilus rhinocerous
TTACTAATATCACTGACTTACAATGGAGTTTAGACCTGAGACCTGTGAATCTTTTTCCCTGATAAGATGTCAGCGGTCATGTCATGTGGGTTTTCTATCCGTTGTTTAGAATCAGCGATTTGCAAATTAAAGTAAAGTGAAGTGGCATGTACTTAAATAAATACTCTGAATTTTTGCTCTGCATTTAACCCATCCAAGTGCACAC
>NW_015677557.1:0-205 GCF_001515625.1 Sinocyclocheilus rhinocerous
TTCAAGGTTTGAAAAATGCTTGGATTTTGGATAAAGTGCTTGAAACTTCTTGAAAATGCAGTTGCATTGGTTTTATAATAATTCATTTTCTTACTGAATACTTCATTTTTTACATAATGTAAGCATAACAGCTCCGCGCGAGTCTGCACGTGTGGCTGTAGTGTGATCTGCCGGTCTTTATAGATGTGCACCCTCTGATGGAACA
>NW_015677558.1:0-205 GCF_001515625.1 Sinocyclocheilus rhinocerous
TTATGTTGACGTAATAAACTGAGACGATGCGCATCAAAGTTTTAGAGGAAAAACAATCCTCATGTCTGCTGAACACCAGCGCTGACGGCACACCTGCTGAAAGCAGCTCCAGCTGTGGCAGCATGAGAGAGAGAGAAAATGATGGAGACGTGCGAAGTAAAAGTGCAGAAAGGCAGGGTCTATTTCATGCACAACTTGAACAAAC
>NW_015677559.1:0-205 GCF_001515625.1 Sinocyclocheilus rhinocerous
GCTTCATTTATTTCCATTGCTTCAGAATAATCAAAGAAGGTAAAGGCAAAGTTTAGATCAGTAAAATTCAGAAATAATGCAATTTTCAGAGATATACAATTTTCAGGGATAGAGTAATGAGTTAACAACTTCAAGGTATTCTGCAGCAATGGAAGTAAACGAAGCCTTGAAAGTTGATGCAAAAACACATTTCTACAGGTGTCCC
>NW_015677560.1:0-205 GCF_001515625.1 Sinocyclocheilus rhinocerous
TATAGAAACGAAAACGGTGTCTCCAGCTGGCATGGTGAAGAACATGAAATCTTTTTAAGACAAATACTTGTTACACCATGAGTAGATTCAGTAGTTTCATAATTTCACAAATTAACGATAAATAGCCTAATAACAATAAATTCTCAAACTGACTATAGGCCTATATCGATTTTGAAACATAGGCCTGATGAAAACGCAACAATAC
>NW_015677561.1:0-205 GCF_001515625.1 Sinocyclocheilus rhinocerous
AAATAATCCGAATTGTGAGATAAAAAGTTGCAATATTTTTTCATCCTTTTTTATTTTTCATCCTGTAGCAGAAACAAGCTTCTATACATAAAAAACATAAAACTGAAACTTAAAACTAAAAAAAATATGTATTTTTTTTTTCTTCTTTCTTTTTTTAAATTTTTTTTTTTACCAAAAATCTGATTATTCATAATAAATTAATTCA
>NW_015677562.1:0-205 GCF_001515625.1 Sinocyclocheilus rhinocerous
TTCTAATGTTTGTTCTCAGCTTCCTCTTGATCTACACAAAGTTTCAAGCAATCCGGTAGTTATTAATTCCATTAAGATCTGGCATCAATTCAGGAAACAATTCGGTTTACACAAAAGCCTCCATTTACATGCCAATTTCCAATAATCATTTATTTCCTCTGTCCCTTTCAGACCGGGTTTTCGATATTTGGGCAACTAAGGGTCT
>NW_015677563.1:0-205 GCF_001515625.1 Sinocyclocheilus rhinocerous
TTCATTTAAACATATTAATAGCCGCAGAAATGTAGTTCAGGGAACTTACATACATTACAATGAAACAAAATATTATATATCAAACATTGCTTCTTTTTATTTTCATTTTAACATATTAATAGATTAATAGAATAATAGAAAAAAGACCAAAGATTACCTGTTAGATTTACCAAAAACGAATTATATCTTATGTTTAACCACTACA
>NW_015677564.1:0-205 GCF_001515625.1 Sinocyclocheilus rhinocerous
TTAACATTTTTCAGAAATATAAAGTTGTCTGTTACATTTTTTTTTTCTAGTTTCACTTGTTAACTAAATATAAAAGTATAATTATGAGTCAAATGAACTGAAATGAATGAAAATTACATGACAAAATATTGTCAAAAGACTATGACTGAAAAAAAAATCAACTAAAAAAATGAATAGCGTTGTTAACCTAGTTAAAAACCTAGTG
>NW_015677565.1:0-205 GCF_001515625.1 Sinocyclocheilus rhinocerous
GGCATCAGAGGGCACCCTCACCTGAGTACTAACTCTTCCCCCGGATTTCATTTCCCATAACCCTGTACCTGGCGCTGATTACAAGCGCACCTGTTCCTCATTCCCGGGACTATTTAAGCCACACAGACAGAGACACACAGACACAGACAGAGACTCAGAGACAGAGACAGACACAGACACAGACACAGACACACACACACACACA
>NW_015677566.1:0-205 GCF_001515625.1 Sinocyclocheilus rhinocerous
TTCTCCTCCATTATATTTGTGGACAAATGTGTTGCCACACCCGCGTCAGCTGCCATTAGGACGGCCTGTGAAAGTATTAGAGGCTTTATGTCCATCCATCCACTGAACACAATCAACTCTAGTTATAAATCCAAAAACTAATTCATGTGAATTTGAAGTGTAAACTCCAAAATAATAATAAGAAAATAAATATTTAGAAATTATA
>NW_015677567.1:0-205 GCF_001515625.1 Sinocyclocheilus rhinocerous
TTCTTTTTTAAAGCTCATTCTTAACTGTAACTAACATAAAAAAAAAAAAAAAAACATTTAAACTTTTGATAGATTTAATAAATAATTGACATCATTTTAGGATTCCTAAAAATGTGTATTTATCAATATTTCAGGACTAAAGCACAAGGTTCCATTTTTGTACATAGAATGCAAATGTGTGATGATTTACAGGAAATCACTTTTG
>NW_015677568.1:0-205 GCF_001515625.1 Sinocyclocheilus rhinocerous
TCTGCTAAAATGAATCATATAAACAATAACAAATGGTTCAGCCACATGACAACCCAAAACACAAACCAAGAACATCAAACTCAGACCATCGTTTGATGACCAATCGGCACAGTGCTGTTTAAAAGACCTTCCTGAAATCCAACTTTCAAATGGGGGCATAAAAGTAAATATGTAATTACAGTAGAAAATGGCCATCAAGTCAGCA
>NW_015677569.1:0-205 GCF_001515625.1 Sinocyclocheilus rhinocerous
TTCGTTTAATATAAGTGAGCGTCTTTATTGTTGCTGGGTTTTCATAAAAAAAATAAACAATGAACCACAAACTAAGCATTCACTTTAAATAAGGGGAAATACCTTATTTAGGCTATTTGGGTTACAACGCAAGGCTTTATCCATCTTAATCATTTTGTTCATAAAAGTTAGATGTTTAATATATGCGAATTTGCCATTGTACTAT
>NW_015677570.1:0-205 GCF_001515625.1 Sinocyclocheilus rhinocerous
TTTATATATTGTTTACTGTAAAACTAAACAAGGATATTGATTACAAATATATATATTTTTTTAGCTGTGTACCCTTAACCTTCAGTTTGGAAATTCTCCAGATTTCATGTGTTGCTACTTTAGCTTAGTGTTAATGCTGATGATGAACACCCTACTTTGCTGTACAGTTTGACAGGAAATTGGCTTCTCTTCCAGAATGTCTGCC
>NW_015677571.1:0-205 GCF_001515625.1 Sinocyclocheilus rhinocerous
TTCAGTTTTACAATATCATACAACAACATCTTCACTTCAAAGTAAAGGCTTTGGTTACTCCAAAGCTGTCAAGTCTAAAGCGGGCATCCCGACTTGAACAGGGAACCTCCTGAGCTGCAGTCAAATGCTCTACCATTGAGCTATAGCCCCACAAAATCGCTAGCTCAAAATTGCACACAGGAAATTAGTTCCTTCATTTTGAAAA
>NW_015677572.1:0-205 GCF_001515625.1 Sinocyclocheilus rhinocerous
ATCTAAAAATGATATATAAAAATATCAAAATGAATTAATTCGTATCAAAAAAACGTATCAAAATGAATTAATTAAAATGAAAGCTTGATTTAAATATCATAAAAGATATTTAAAATAATGATTCAAATTCAAATTCAAATTCACAGGAGAGTCAACTGAAACGGTAACCTGATAGATAGATAGATAGATAGATAGATAGATAGAT
>NW_015677573.1:0-205 GCF_001515625.1 Sinocyclocheilus rhinocerous
TTACAACTTTTACAACAATTTACCGGTATTTTTGGAAAACGTCCTCTTCAAATGGTCTCTTAACGGTAATTTACCGGTAAAGACTGTATGTGTGAAAGCAGCTACTGAATAATTTTTCAAAGCAATTGGTACAAATGATTCAGCGTTTTGAAAAGCTTAGCTTGTCCCATTACTACAACAATACACAATGCGTTCGGCTGTAAGC
>NW_015677574.1:0-205 GCF_001515625.1 Sinocyclocheilus rhinocerous
AAATATATTTCTCGTATAGGCCTATTTATTATTATTATTATATTAATATATTATTTATATATATATAGCCTAGCTTTATGATGTTTTTCTCTGCTCGCAGGTGCGTGATGTGATATGATGACCACGTGAATCCTCATGTTCTGTTGTTTGCTGCTTTTTCCGCATGTAAAATTAATCCCAGGGAAACAAATGTTAGTATTTTTAA
>NW_015677575.1:0-205 GCF_001515625.1 Sinocyclocheilus rhinocerous
TTATATTCTTTGCAAACAGCGACAACTTAATTGCAGATAAGACACACCGGCTTTGCATTCACAAAACTAGGTAGCATGAACGCATAGTTGTCTTTCCATTCGTCTTTGTATGCCCTATTTTCGCTGTCAACTTCTTGACTCTTTGATAGTGCCATTTTCTCTTACCAGCTAGCTTAAAGGGGTCATATGATGTTGCTAAAAAGAA
>NW_015677576.1:0-205 GCF_001515625.1 Sinocyclocheilus rhinocerous
TTTAATCAGGATAAAACCGTATATTAAAAGCTAGCATAAGCAGTATCTTTTACACATAACAGCGTATCTCAAAGTATGAGACAACAACAAACAAAACACATGTTATTAAGAGCCATGTGCTTGCACAGGTTCTGCGCGATCCTCTTCACTAATATCCTCGGCGTCTCATTCGGGCTCAAATTGATAAGCAATATTGACGACGCCA
>NW_015677577.1:0-205 GCF_001515625.1 Sinocyclocheilus rhinocerous
AGAGAAAGGAAAAATTGAAATCACATCATATGACCCCTTTAAGGCCAAATTATGTATTTTCTATTAACAAACCCTTCCTGAATACTTCAAAAGCCTTACCACAGCATTTAGCAAGAAAGACAGATGAGAAACCCAAATGAGACATTTCTAATTATTCTCACAGCATTTGAATTATGAAAAGACTAGTCTAAATTATGAAGATTCA
>NW_015677578.1:0-205 GCF_001515625.1 Sinocyclocheilus rhinocerous
ACTGTTAGTGGCACCAGTCCAGGTGTTTCCAGGTTTTACTCGTGCCATTTCTCCATGTTGAGAGTTTGGTGTCGCACGTATTGCTAAGCATTCGTATCCTTTTCTCTAATTTCAGCAACAGAAGATAGACAAACTATTTTACCCGCGGAATTTTTGCTCCGGTGCTGTTTTGCGGTGTTAGTAATATGTTGTTGTAACTTGTGTT
>NW_015677579.1:0-205 GCF_001515625.1 Sinocyclocheilus rhinocerous
AAAAATATGTTGGTCCAACAAAATATTGAGTTCTAGGACTGTTAACGAATGGTAAGGTCATGGTGTATTTTTCTGGGACAATGACACTGTTTCATGGAAATTAATTTTCGTACATAAACAGTCACATTCATGTGGACATTTTTCAAAAGACACAAAAATTCTTTCCGCTCGAGTTTCATGAATGAAGCAAATTCCTTCAAGATGC
>NW_015677580.1:0-205 GCF_001515625.1 Sinocyclocheilus rhinocerous
TAAAAATACCATGTGCACATACTATGAAAAGTGAATCAGTTACCCCACAGAGCCTTAAAAACGACTTTTAAAAAAAAAGTATTTAAATAATTTTGGCTAAAACCAGCAGATTGATTTCTGACAAAATATTTATTTCCAGTAAACACATGCTCATATTTCTGATTAATACCCAATTATTTTGTATTTCAAAGCCATTAAGACCAAA
>NW_015677581.1:0-205 GCF_001515625.1 Sinocyclocheilus rhinocerous
TTTTATTTCAAGTAAGATTTAAAAAAAAAAAAAAAAATCTAAATTTGTGCTAAAATTATGACTTATGTCGTAGTTTTGACTTTTATGTCAGAATTACTTCATTTAAAGTTTTGACTTTTTATGCGATAAACTTTTTAATCCCATGTTTATATGTCAATTTCATTTTATTCCATAATTATGACATAAAATCTAAATTTTTTACATG
>NW_015677582.1:0-205 GCF_001515625.1 Sinocyclocheilus rhinocerous
TTTCAACCACTTTGTTACTGTTACTCTGAACACAATATACTACTACATTGTTTCAATCCAAACTGACTAAACAGTCAACAAACATACTCAAACATTTACATAATCATGTCCTTGAAATGAGCAGGTTTCTTAATCACTCTACCACTACGGGTAGTCAAAAGCTTGCTGGTGTCTGGTACTGTAACAGAAGAACTCTGTGGCTCAT
>NW_015677583.1:0-205 GCF_001515625.1 Sinocyclocheilus rhinocerous
TTTTTACAGTATGAAAATCACTGATGATTATTGCTAAATTAATTAAATTTAAAGGATATTTTCAGCACAAGATAAACACTATGACAAACAAAAAAATGTTGATTTTCATCATCTCTGAATATGTTTCTGAAATAGCCTATTAAACCTTAATTATTTGTTAGTTATTATAATTAAGCTACAAATATAGCCAATGCATTTTTATTTT
>NW_015677584.1:0-205 GCF_001515625.1 Sinocyclocheilus rhinocerous
TTAAGCCAGGAGTAGGCCTTAGTTAAAATTAGGATATGTAAGCAGATTTTATAAAAAATAAAAAAAAACACCAAACTGCTGTGCATCTTGAGAAAAAACAATGGTGCTGACATATTTTAATTGTAGTAAAACCATGGTTCATTTTTGTTAGGGTCTTCTATCAGCATGAGATACTGCTGAAATGATGTAAAGGTTTCCATCAGCA
>NW_015677585.1:0-205 GCF_001515625.1 Sinocyclocheilus rhinocerous
TTTTATGGAACAGCCCCCTGGTCTCTTTCGATCTTAATCAAGATTACAAGTAGTTAAAAAAGCGGCTGTAAGACTTCTGACTGGGCCAGGGCCGGTTCTAGACATTAGGAGGCCCTAGGCAAAGTTCATGTTGGAGGCCCCCCACCCCCAATAAAATGCCCTTGAAACAAATATGATCCCTAACCTTTTTGTTTATACAACATTT
>NW_015677586.1:0-205 GCF_001515625.1 Sinocyclocheilus rhinocerous
TTTTAATCCCCAGCATCTCCACACACTGTTAAAATGTAATTTCAGCAAAACGGTTTCAATTTTGTGCTGTAGAGTTACCACATCTGGAATTAATAGCATTTGTAAACCTACAGTACCAGAAAAAACTTGTTGAACCTCAGTGGTAGAAAATGTGCCTGGATCAGACCTGGATCACCTAGAAGACTACATCGACGAATGCTACAAT
>NW_015677587.1:0-205 GCF_001515625.1 Sinocyclocheilus rhinocerous
TTTTTATTTTTTTTACCTTGTAATTCTTACTCAAAATTTCATAACCCGATCTTCTGGTGAAACTTCTGAATTCTCCCAATAATTTAGTCTGCTAAATCCTTGTGCCGTGTTGAAATTCTTTACATAATTTAACATAGTTTGTAAATTTCTCATTATGTTGTATTATCACCAAATCAATGTTTTTGTCAACTTGCATGAAAAAAAA
>NW_015677588.1:0-205 GCF_001515625.1 Sinocyclocheilus rhinocerous
TTTTTAGTTTTAGTTCTTCACTTGGATTTTTTTTTTTTTAGTTCTTCACTTGGAATTTTGCTATTAAACACAATTTCTTAATTAAAAGAAAAAAAAAAGTTACAATTATGTTACCTGATGGCTTTAAAAAACAAACAAACAACAACAAAAAAACATTACATTGCACCTGTTAGGTCTGTGTTGAAAATGGAGAAAAATTGTGTCA
>NW_015677589.1:0-205 GCF_001515625.1 Sinocyclocheilus rhinocerous
AAAACATAAGTGTGTGCGATTGATTTAAAGTGTCTTAAGGGAAAAAAGCTCATTTTTTTTTCTGTGATCATTTCTACCTCTTTCTTCTTCCTTTCTCCTTTCTCTACCGTCCCCCTCTATAACACTGACTGTTATAAACCAGACTACCGAAACACAGTGCGACCCTTTTATATGACTATTCACAAAGGCTGAATCCAAAAATGCA
>NW_015677590.1:0-205 GCF_001515625.1 Sinocyclocheilus rhinocerous
TTTTTGGTGGTGGGACGATGGCCTCTGCACTCTGGGAGTCACTGCCATGGCAACCCACATGTTGAGATTCTGCTGGATCTTGGTTTACAGAATGGGTTTCTCTGAGTTTCTCCAATTCCTCTTGAAGCACACTTTGGAAAGATACCCTTCAGTGGCAGTACAGCTAGCAGGTGGACTGTAGACAGTAGCTAAGGCACGCACTCGG
>NW_015677591.1:0-205 GCF_001515625.1 Sinocyclocheilus rhinocerous
GTGACGTCACCAGCGAGGCTCAGTTCGTCCAGTTCACCTGATGCTTGTACACCTTCAAGCAGGTAAGGGCAACGATCTTTTTTTGTAACGTGATCATGTGGTTAACGTTATTATTTTAATTATGTCAGTGTTTCTGCATCAGGTTACATGGGGTCATGTAACACATACGAGTTCACACAGAATAAAAACTATACATTTTCTCCAA
>NW_015677592.1:0-205 GCF_001515625.1 Sinocyclocheilus rhinocerous
TTTTTTTTGTAATTACTAGATTATGGTAATTTGGTTTGTAACTTGTAAGCAATCTGTTAACAACAAAAACAACACATTAGTGAATGGTTTTGGTTCTTTTACACTTTTTTTCAATTAGAGTGTAATTGTTTTAATGTGTATCGAATATTGGAATTATAGACTGAATTGAAGATGAAGGCACTACTAAAATGCTAACCATGAATGT
>NW_015677593.1:0-205 GCF_001515625.1 Sinocyclocheilus rhinocerous
TTTTATTTTTGGACTAATAATAAAGTCAACTAATTGTATGTGAGAAAGTCAGTGGTAATATCAATGCGTTCCTATTGGTCAATGTTAGAGGAGCTCAGCTTAGCCTGCTCCGGACCAGGTTAGTTTCCCAGCATAAGTAGCCACAGTGACTGAGCTTGAACTATGGTAATTTTGCTTTATGAAACCAAATCAAGTGAAAATAAGT
>NW_015677594.1:0-205 GCF_001515625.1 Sinocyclocheilus rhinocerous
CACTGACACTCAGAGCATAAATGAAAGGAGAATGTCTGTCCCTTTAGAAAACAGCAAGTCAATTTTCACTGCAGAAAATGACGCATACTCCTTTGTATGCGAAATAATTTCCTTTTTGAAATGAAGCAGTCGCAGCGGTTGTAGCGCCGCTCAGCCTTCTTCTCTACACTCCATTATGAAACAGCAATCTCAGGTCAAGGCAATC
>NW_015677595.1:0-205 GCF_001515625.1 Sinocyclocheilus rhinocerous
AACCAAATGAAGAATTTAGTGATCTTAGTGATCACCAGCAAAGGGCTTGGAAGAAAACATGAGGATTTGTAAAATAAATGTAGCGTAGTTTCTTAAAACAGGGCTTGATACGTGTTTGAAATATAAAACATAGTATGAGCATCCTATCTGCATTCCAATTAATTAACAGGGTGGATAAAGTGGACTCAGTTTTAAGATTACAGCA
>NW_015677596.1:0-205 GCF_001515625.1 Sinocyclocheilus rhinocerous
ACAAACAAGACATCAAATTTACCTGCAATTATAAAATCACCCATGCGTTTCCCCTTTGAATTAAGTTGACTATAAGATATTACTAATATTTTCACCTCTCCACTATGTCATCCACTTGTCTTATGATGTCAGTGATCCACTCTTTGGCTTTCATCAGGTACCTCATCGCCAAAACAGATTTGTTCTTCTCCACAGCTGTTTTCAA
>NW_015677597.1:0-205 GCF_001515625.1 Sinocyclocheilus rhinocerous
CAATAGCTTCACTTGCAGAGTCAAGGTACAACTGTTTGGGTCCCTGGTCAGGCAGGACATTGGCTTCTTTGAGACCATCAAGACAGGTAGATCAAATGCAATTTCTGGTGCATTTACTCAAGTTATCTAGACTTCAGTTGCTCTTTTAACTGAAATTCTATCCACTGAATCTGTCTTTCAGGTGATATCACATCTAGACTCTCCA
>NW_015677598.1:0-205 GCF_001515625.1 Sinocyclocheilus rhinocerous
CAATAGCTTCACTTGCAGAGTCAAGGTACAACTGTTTGGGTCCCTTGTCAGGCAGGACGTTGGCTTCTTTGAGACCATCAAGACAGGTAGATCAAATGCAATTTCTGGTGCAAGTTATCTAGACTTCAGTCATCCTCAGTTGCTCTTTTGACTGAAATTCTTTCCACTGAATCTGTCTTTCAGGTGATATCACATCTAGACTCTC
>NW_015677599.1:0-205 GCF_001515625.1 Sinocyclocheilus rhinocerous
CTCGCCTTCAGTGGACTAATTCGTTACAGAAACAATGAAGATAAATCTGTCATGCCATTTATATATTAAGAAATGTCTTTCTTATTTTTTGCTACGTCACACCATAGGACAAATTTATGGTACAGTTCAGTAAAAAATGTAAAAAAAAAATAAAAAAACATGAAAGAATTGAAGTTAGTGACCCTTTATATTTTCTCAAAGATCA
>NW_015677600.1:0-205 GCF_001515625.1 Sinocyclocheilus rhinocerous
CCTTTCTCACATTTAAACACTGCGTCACATGCTTTTGCAAGGTCAATGGCTTCTCCTGTGAAACGCCTGTCAAGCTCAGAGATCACAGCATCCAACACAGGAAGATAGAGATCCTTTGAGGATTTTGATGTTTCAGTATGTTGAGGATTTGATGTTTCACCTTCGCTCTTGTCTCTATGGCCCAGTGAAGTATGCACAACGTAAC
>NW_015677601.1:0-205 GCF_001515625.1 Sinocyclocheilus rhinocerous
TTTGCACAGTAAAAAGTTAAAGATGTTTAGGTTCTCTCAACTATCATCTTAAAAATCTTTTAAAAAGTACTTTGTTTTGTCAAGTTTAGTTGGTTTGTTCACTAAATGCAAAAATGCCTGATTTAGCCAATCAATTCTGTATTCAACTACAAATTTATCAGATTTTCAGTTAGTAACACAATAAATTGATTGGTTTGGTGTCCAT
>NW_015677602.1:0-205 GCF_001515625.1 Sinocyclocheilus rhinocerous
TTTGAAGAACCAAACAATCCAAGATCAGGCGAAATCGTCAACAATGAAATCCAGCTAACTGAGTTAGCGATGTACGAAGAACGGGCCCAGGCTTGTAACTAATAGTGGAATGTTTATTTGTATGCAGGAGCTTGAGCTCTTGAAGCTCCGCCCTCTTCTAAAAAGGGGGCCTGGAGCACCAGCTCATTTGCATTTAAAGGGACAA
>NW_015677603.1:0-205 GCF_001515625.1 Sinocyclocheilus rhinocerous
TTTGTAATTACTTATTACAAAACAAAATACAAAACATAACAGCTTAAAAATTCGCCTTCTCCATATGGGTGTGTAATTTATATTATAGAGCAAAATGTTAAAGTATCTTCAAGTTATGTTTACCACAGACCTTATTTTACTAATAAATTGAAAAAAAACCCATTATAAAACTGTCATCTACCATGGTAAAGATGCTGAGGTCACT
>NW_015677604.1:0-205 GCF_001515625.1 Sinocyclocheilus rhinocerous
TTGATATTTGGTTCAAAGTAGATGTTGAGAGCAGCTCAAATGCTCCAATACAGTGAAAAAAACAAGGAGCTTGACGCTTCATGATCAAAACTAAAGGATTTTTTTTTTCCAAAACATGCAAGCAAAAGTAAACTATGATCTGAACATTAAACAAATGTCCAATGTTCTTGAATATTCTCTCATTTGAACTTTGTTTGTTGTCCAT
>NW_015677605.1:0-205 GCF_001515625.1 Sinocyclocheilus rhinocerous
TTGATGAAGGCAGGGGAAATGTGTCCAAGACAGTTTTAATCTGACCAGCATAACAATATGAAAAAGTGGAAATCTGTTTGTTTTAATAATGATAAATTGCCTGGAGTTGCCGGAAGAACCATTGTATAAATATTTTTAAAATGTAGTGATGTTTGGATGCTTGGAAATTTTTTGAGGATATTCATAAACACCACCAAAATACAAT
>NW_015677606.1:0-205 GCF_001515625.1 Sinocyclocheilus rhinocerous
CAGGCTGCAAACGATGTGGATATCGTGAGTGAGATCTGTCTGTCTGTTGTTTTCTGTCTTTATGTCTTTCTGTTTGTCTGTCAGGTTTTTTTTCTATCTACCTAACCATGTTTATCTATCTATCTATCTATCTATATGGTAACACTGACTTTTGTAAATATTTATAAATGTTTACTAATCATTATTACCTTTGAGCATTCATCTC
>NW_015677607.1:0-205 GCF_001515625.1 Sinocyclocheilus rhinocerous
TTGAGATTGCGGCCCTGGAATTGGTAGGAACAATTAAATACTATGTGGTTCTTCCCATTATGTTCCACCAGATGATGGGGAATGAACCATGATTCTTCACTCTGTGCAGCTTCCTCTGGGGTCAGCTTGCATACAGAGCCTGCCAGTCCAAGCTTGCTCATTTCTGCGGAGTATGCTGAGGCTTTATCCTTATCTTTAGCGAGCC
>NW_015677608.1:0-205 GCF_001515625.1 Sinocyclocheilus rhinocerous
TTCAGCTATTAAAATAGTTCAGTTTTGTATGTAATAGCAAAGTGAATATATTTCGTTTCGTTTTTATATGAAGTTAATTTTAAAAAAAAAAGGTTTGGAGCATTTTTTGTTCGTTAAATATAAGTTGTTGTTTTTTTTAAAGTAACGACCAAGCGGCCAACGGCAGACAGTGAGCATACTGTCTGTATGTTTGATCAATTCAGCC
>NW_015677609.1:0-205 GCF_001515625.1 Sinocyclocheilus rhinocerous
TTTGTCCTGCGACTATGCGGCCTCACAATCACCCAGTTGCCCTGCCGTGGGGGCTCTGCAACCGGAACCGAACAATGTACGGTACTCGCTAAGCAAGTCACATTCAAAGCCACATCTAAGGCTTTTACATTCTTACTATCCTCAAATAAAGTTTGGATATGTGTCTGTAGTTCTGAAATCTTCTCTGTCAGCCTAACTATTTCCC
>NW_015677610.1:0-205 GCF_001515625.1 Sinocyclocheilus rhinocerous
TTGTACTTGAAGGAACATTTTAAATGAAATTATTTAAATAATCTAATAATTATTTAATATATAATTACATAAATTATTTTATTAATTACTTTTATAATTGATGACTCAATAATAATAATATTAATTTATTAATATTACAATACAACTATAGAAATGAGGTAAGAGCCCCGCTCACCAGACACATTATTCCTCTCTCCAACATCTC
>NW_015677611.1:0-205 GCF_001515625.1 Sinocyclocheilus rhinocerous
TTGTCAAATTAAAATTGGGAAAAAATTAGTGTGATGAAAAGTGAATAACTGATGGAATATTTTTCATCCCTAAATATGCTATTCTTCTTCTTCTTTTTTTGTCATTCACTTCAATTAGACAAAGGTCTCTAGTTCTCTTACATGTGGCTTGTTTGGTCATAATGATTGACTAGTGATTTCATCTACTTGTCTTTTCTTTTATAAC
>NW_015677612.1:0-205 GCF_001515625.1 Sinocyclocheilus rhinocerous
TTGTTTTTTTATATTACTGTTTAGTATATTGTTTAAACATTTAATATTAATTTATTATTAATATTAATTATTAATATTTAATTTGGTACATTTCTAATTACTTTTATTTCATTTTTTTAATTTATTTTTTATTTCAATTAACATGTTTGTTGTTGTTTTTAACACTGGTTGGGATTTTTGTCATTTTCATTTCATTTAAAAAATA
>NW_015677613.1:0-205 GCF_001515625.1 Sinocyclocheilus rhinocerous
GAGCCAAGAAGCTCTTTTGGAAAACAAAATATGACGCGTGATGCTCCTCTTTCAGAAGCAATCTTTGCACAACTCCAGAGCAGAACTGACCCTCATTTGTGAGGCAGTCTGGCGTAAAATGATTAGCACAAACATACACTTTTCAGTTTTTGAAATTGAAAAAAATGAAATTTAACCACCGTGTCCTCAGCGGTCTATGGAGACT
>NW_015677614.1:0-205 GCF_001515625.1 Sinocyclocheilus rhinocerous
CATGACATGCAGGTAAACAAATAAAATATTTAATCTTTTTTAGTAAGTGTTTTATTTTAATTGTTATTTTTAAATGATTTATTTTAATTGTATATTTTTTATGATTTAATTAATTGTTAGCTTTTCATTAAATTCATGAATCCCCTGCAGTTCCTTTACAAAACCCAGTTTGGGAAACCTTGATGTAATATAATGTTTAATGCAC
>NW_015677615.1:0-205 GCF_001515625.1 Sinocyclocheilus rhinocerous
ATTTATTGCCATCTTAATTTCTTTCAAACATAAAACCTGCATTTACGCAATTCAGGATGGAAAAATGGAAATTTGTAGAAATATAGAAAAAAAAATTCAATATCAAACAAAGACTTGTGTAAATTTTTCATGAAATCAGAGTCATTTTTAACTCTAGTAGTATTCCGAATAGAAAAGCCGAGGTCTCACCTCCTGGGAAGTCTCC
>NW_015677616.1:0-205 GCF_001515625.1 Sinocyclocheilus rhinocerous
AATATTGAAGTCATGTGCTGGGGTGATTAGTTTAGACCTCATGATCGTTGATTCCATGGCATATCAGTGTCTGTTATAGATAGGAATCGCTACATCATAGTTATCTTAGAATAAAGACACCAAAAAATCTACATCAGTGCACATTTGGAATGGGCTCCACTTATTTCATTAGATCAAGAGCAAGAATACAGTGCTGACAGTAAAC
>NW_015677617.1:0-205 GCF_001515625.1 Sinocyclocheilus rhinocerous
ATTTTTCATGAATGGGACAAGTTGCAATATGTGTTTAAATTTATACAAGGCAAAAACAATGGTTTGATATTTTGTATGGTAGATTCCATTTATTTTTTTGTTCCATGAATTTCTTTGTGTTTAATAATAATAATTTTATTATTTTATAATTAATGTACAGAGTTTGTTGACAAGCCTTTAATAGCCTGTTTATTAGCCTTACTCC
>NW_015677618.1:0-205 GCF_001515625.1 Sinocyclocheilus rhinocerous
ATAACAGGAAGATGATGGATTCTGGGTGTTTTGTACAGCTGAAGCTGTTGTGGAAATTGTCTTCCCCTCATTGCAAAAATCACTCGAGTTCCAGATGCCAAAGCTTAGACTTTATTGGTGGAGATAACCTTGGTCGGGGAGCCAGTTCTCCTCTGACCACCAAACGAACACTGTATGATTATGATTCAGCCCGCATCACAAGTCA
>NW_015677619.1:0-205 GCF_001515625.1 Sinocyclocheilus rhinocerous
TTGGGTGAACTAACCCTTTAATTGTGCACGTGATGGAGTGCTAGTGGAGCGCTCCCTGAGCAAAAAATCCACTCCTTGCTCTAGTCAAAAATCATGCTGCTCCGCTCACATACTCTGAACCTGAGGGTGCAGGTACTGCCTCTGGCTACAGGTAGTAAGAAGGACCTTAACAAAACACAAGACTAGAGACAAATCAGTCAGGAAC
>NW_015677620.1:0-205 GCF_001515625.1 Sinocyclocheilus rhinocerous
TGAACGGTTTATCATATGTCTTAGAGGTGAAAAATAAAAAGCGTACTTTTTTTTTTTTAACTCTACTTTGGCTTTGATTAAAGTATTGTTAGAGTATCATATCATATCAGTATTAGATCTTGTTATACCCCTATAATGTATACATACTAGTACCTAAATGGTACATATTAGGGCCTTTCGCACCGCGGGAACCTTTTCATAGTAC
>NW_015677621.1:0-205 GCF_001515625.1 Sinocyclocheilus rhinocerous
TGACAACACCCCATTTCGAGAGAGATCCCGTAGGCTTGCCCCTGCCGACATCGATGATATACGCCGCCATCTTCATGAGTTGTTGGCTACTGGAATCATCAAAGAGTCCAGGAGTCCATATGCTTCCCCCATTGTGGTGGCTAGGAAGAAGAATGGCACAGTGCGTATGTGTATCGACTATAGAACCCTAAATTCAAGAACAATC
>NW_015677622.1:0-205 GCF_001515625.1 Sinocyclocheilus rhinocerous
ATCTGAAGAAGAGAGGGATCGCCCGCGGAGAGAACCACAGAAAAACCAAACACGTCTTTGATTCCATTCGTTTTGTTTGGAAACACACATTGATTTAATTCTCGCTTTTTCCCTGTTCCTTTTTCCAGGTAAAAAGAAGCACTACTCGGTTTTTTCTACAATGACAAATAGACCGCTTAATAAAGGCTCTCTCTCTCTCTCTCTC
>NW_015677623.1:0-205 GCF_001515625.1 Sinocyclocheilus rhinocerous
TTGTTTTAACGATGTGCGATTTGACATTATTGTCAGTCCTTTGTCCTGTGTTTTGTGTTTTCCTCCCCCACGTGCTTTCTATGACCCAGTTTTCCTTATGTGCAATTGTTTATTGCTCCCAGGTAGGGATGCACCGAATGTTCGGCAACCGAAATTACTGAATGACTAACGCGATCAAATAGAGGCACGCACTAATGCAGCAAAC
>NW_015677624.1:0-205 GCF_001515625.1 Sinocyclocheilus rhinocerous
TGATGAATCATTACAATTAATTTATATATATATATATCAAAATTAACACTGAAGTACTCCAAGACCATTTTGAGTCACAAGATGCTGAAAATTCGCAATTCTAATTTGCGTTAGTATTGGGAGAAAAAAGAGCACAGTGTGATACAAGAGAAATTAATTTAGCCAAAGACAGTGGTCAAATATACTGCTTTGTAGTCATTTAACA
>NW_015677625.1:0-205 GCF_001515625.1 Sinocyclocheilus rhinocerous
TTGATCCAGGAACATGTCTTACTTGGCAAAATCACGGCGACTGTATTATTACTATGAATTAGGCTACTATTACTATCGTGTGCTCTGCAATAAACATTTACTCAAACTCTTTTATGGGATGAAGGGGGAAAAAAAGAAAAAAAAATCAGCCAAAAACATCGCATCATATTTCGGCCATCGGCTGCCCTGATTTCTAAATATCGGC
>NW_015677626.1:0-205 GCF_001515625.1 Sinocyclocheilus rhinocerous
TGAGAGCAAGGTAAGATGGAAGTAGCGAAACATCTAATATTTGAACAGTAATGTCCAGTAATGCAAACTACTTTTCACTTTTTCCTCAAATTTCACCATATTGAATGCAAAATATGGTATTGTTTACATGATCCGTGGAATTCCTGACAGTGACATTTGTATTTTTTGAGATATTAAGCATACAAATAAGAATGAACGTGTGCAT
>NW_015677627.1:0-205 GCF_001515625.1 Sinocyclocheilus rhinocerous
TTAAGTAGCGATACAATAACAATATATCTATTAGATTTATTTAGCGGAATAACATATGCACTATTAATCCGATAATACAAAGGGAATGAGTCAGGATTGGCATATACGAGGTGCGATGCTTTTTTCAATTTAAAAAAAAAAAATGTATTAGAGGGGTTGTATCTTCCTGCATCGCTTTCAAATCAAGCCCTGTCTGAAACCATGC
>NW_015677628.1:0-205 GCF_001515625.1 Sinocyclocheilus rhinocerous
TGACCATGCTATAAGGAAAAGACAAAGTAGGAGACAGAGTAATCACTTATTTCTAATAAAAAACATCAAATTTCAATAACTCAAAAAAGTAAAATGGAACCAAATGGTCCCAAACAGGTAAGAATAAACAATAAACCTAAGAAGTAGCATGTTCCAGACATTTTTTTGACATTTTCATCAACAAATCTTGCAGTAGGACTTTGAT
>NW_015677629.1:0-205 GCF_001515625.1 Sinocyclocheilus rhinocerous
TACACATATATGCATGTATATATGTATATATATGTGTGTGTGTGTGTGTGTGTGTATGTGTACAAGTAACACTAAGTTTAATTAAACAAGAAATTTTGAAGTAGAAATGCTAAAATAGTATTTTAGTATACTATTTTTTTATTTTCATATATATATATGACGCTAGATTTTACAATCACTGGACACTTGATAAGGACTATTATAA
>NW_015677630.1:0-205 GCF_001515625.1 Sinocyclocheilus rhinocerous
TGAGCCAAAATGTAGCAGTTTTTGCTCATACTTGAATCCTGGATTTTCAGCCATTGTCTCTAGAAACCAAACATTTTTCGAAAGCTGGTATTTCGGTGCACTATTAAACTGAACACTACTTATAACTGCTATTCCCAGACTGACTTCAGCCGTTACCTCGGGGATCCATAAGGCACAGCTGACGTGGACCCACTTGGTTCCACTG
>NW_015677631.1:0-205 GCF_001515625.1 Sinocyclocheilus rhinocerous
ATAGGTCAGTGATTCGTTTTCATTTCATGCAGACTTATGTCATTAGATGACTTTTAAAAAATTAATCCAAATTAAACATAGTAGTTTTACTCTGGGGTTTAAAAAAATATGACAGCCTGAGGTGAAGTGCATTGTGAACAGGCTATAGTAGTAGCCTATTGAGAGTTTTGAAAACCAGTTATGTCCACCTCAGTGCTTTTGTTTC
>NW_015677632.1:0-205 GCF_001515625.1 Sinocyclocheilus rhinocerous
TGCACTCAGCTGACTGATATGACAGCATATCACACAAATGACTCAATTAAATTAAATGATTCGTTTGACTGTTCCATCAAAAGCAGATCATACAGACATTGGATTAAAAATGACATTGGATGATATGTTCTTACAAACTCGAGATTCATGACAGCCACTGTAACTCTTATTCGAAATGTCCGATGAGCCGAGAACTTGTAAGACC
>NW_015677633.1:0-205 GCF_001515625.1 Sinocyclocheilus rhinocerous
AAACATAATACTCTTGCTAGAAATTTTAGTGTGATATGATTTTCCTCAGCAAAGTACAGTATACAGAGAATCACTCAGCATTAATGCCACAAATTCTGAAGATGTCGAGGACAATGCATCTCTAACATCTGATGAACCATGGATTGGTGCTTTGTTCTAGATGCTCTGGAAAGCTTTCATCTCCATTCATTCACCAGTCGCCGAC
>NW_015677634.1:0-205 GCF_001515625.1 Sinocyclocheilus rhinocerous
AAGGTTCTTTAGATCATTAAAATGTTCTTCAGACTAAGAAAAAATTGTTATTTTAAGAACTGATCACTGAAAGGTTCTTTGAGGAAGCAAAAATGATTCTTCTATGGCATTGCTGCATAACCCCCTATTGAAACCTTTATTTTTAAGAGTAAAAGTCAAAATTTACTCACCCTTATTTTGTTTCAAACCCATCTGCCTTTGGCTC
>NW_015677635.1:0-205 GCF_001515625.1 Sinocyclocheilus rhinocerous
ACTTAACGAGTAAGTGGGCATTTACCCGCCATTTTTACCTCTTACGGTTTAATTTTGCTTGTATACTGTCAGATATAGAAATGCTTACATAATGTAAAGTATACATGTTTGTAAATTGCTTCTTTTAATGCTGCTGTTGTCACCATGCTCACTTTTTATGTATTTATTTTTTTAAACAGATGTGAGAATGACAGCGACCAGATGC
>NW_015677636.1:0-205 GCF_001515625.1 Sinocyclocheilus rhinocerous
TGCGCCACCCTGTGGGGAAAGGCTGAACTGCTTTTGGGGGTCAAATACTTCGGCGGGCTCCCGTCGGGCCCCTGGGGGGGTCAGGGACCCCGAAGCCGGCCAGGGTCGGTCGGTCGGCCGCCCGTCGAGGGGGGCCGACCGTTGGGGGGGCGGCGCGCAGAGTACACGAACCCACGTACGCGAGCCATCGAACGTATGACAGAGT
>NW_015677637.1:0-205 GCF_001515625.1 Sinocyclocheilus rhinocerous
TGCATTCAACACCAGAAATGCCTAAATGTCTAGATTTTGGCTTTGCTTTCCTATTGACATGCTCTCTACAGTCCATTCTCTTTAGATCCCACTTTTTCACGCCCCATGATTGGTCGATCAAAGCCTGTGGTCAAACTACTTTTCAGTCAATACCTTCTGGAAAAAAAAAGCCAAAACCCAGATATTTTAGGTAATTTAGAAATCC
>NW_015677638.1:0-205 GCF_001515625.1 Sinocyclocheilus rhinocerous
TGTATATATACATACCACTGCAAACATATGTTAGAAAATTCTCCTGTCAGCTTAACTAGACAAATTGAACAAAACAGTGCTCTCAGAACATTTTCTAGACACAGAGACTGATCAAGCACACGAACGAATGCACATCTTGACCCTTTCAATGAATAATGTGCAAAACAGGACTTTTTAACAAGGAATACAAAATAAATATATGTGC
>NW_015677639.1:0-205 GCF_001515625.1 Sinocyclocheilus rhinocerous
CTTCTGAGATGAACTAAATGAATTGGGAATCGCAATTCAACCCTCGTCTGAATGCAGAATAGGGACATTTGTCTACTGAAATGACTATGCATCATCTCCCTAACACTGACACTAACCTAAGATGCTCTTCACTGCCAATTTTCCCCGTGCTTGAGAGGAATCGAATCCGGCTCTCTGAGTGTGATATTGTAATGCCTGATCAATC
>NW_015677640.1:0-205 GCF_001515625.1 Sinocyclocheilus rhinocerous
CTTCTGAGATGAACTAAATGAATTGGGAATCGCAATTCAACCCTCATCTGAATGCAGAATAGGGACATTTGTCTACTGAAATGACTATGCATCATCTCCCTAACACTGACACTAGCCTAAGATGCTCTTCACTGCCAATTTTCCCCGTGCTTGAGAGGAGTCGAATCCGGCTCTCTGAGTGTGATATTGTAATGCCTGATCAATC
>NW_015677641.1:0-205 GCF_001515625.1 Sinocyclocheilus rhinocerous
TGTTCTCTTTCACTCGTTGGATGGAAACTGCTTTATTCGCAAATTTTTTTATGTGATATTCCAGTTTTCCAGTTTAATTCGAATCTTTGGCTGGAAACATAGCTAATGATAAAAATGTTATCATTAAACATAGCTCATTTTAAAAATTTTAAGAAATTATTCAAGCAGTAACAGTGTTACAGTGCATTTCATTACTGAAGACTTC
>NW_015677642.1:0-205 GCF_001515625.1 Sinocyclocheilus rhinocerous
GATTATTTATGGCTTACAGCTTATGAAAACCCCAAATTCAAAATTAGAATATTGTGAAAAGGTTTTCATAGCTGTAAGCCATAATCATCAAAATTACAACAAATAAAGGCTTGCAATATCTCACTTTGCATGTAATGAGTCTATGTAATATATTAGTTTCACCTTTTAAGTTGAATTACTGAAATGAACTTTTACATTATGTACA
>NW_015677643.1:0-205 GCF_001515625.1 Sinocyclocheilus rhinocerous
TGTGCGTGTGTGTGTGTGTGTGCTCGTCTGCTGTTGGAGCCCTCGGTCGCACCGGCCTCAGGCACAAGGGGCTTCTCTGGTCTGCAGGTCTATGGTATGCAGCTCTAGCGCTCCAGTTCTGTGCCGACTTCATTCAAATGTTAAGAAAAGTAATAAGACTAAAAAGCCAAAGCATTATGCGAGTACAGAGCACAATGTTACAGTC
>NW_015677644.1:0-205 GCF_001515625.1 Sinocyclocheilus rhinocerous
TGTTCTCTTTCACTCGTTGGATGGAAACTGCTTTATTCGCAAATTGTTTTATGTGATATTCCAGTTTTCCAGTTTAATTCGAATCTTTGGATGGAAACATAGCTAATGATAAAAATTTGATCATTAAACATAGCTCATTTTAAAAATTTTAAGAAATTACTCAAGCAGTAACAGTGTTACAGTGCATTTCATTACTGAAGACTTC
>NW_015677645.1:0-205 GCF_001515625.1 Sinocyclocheilus rhinocerous
TGTGTGAAATGTATTGATTTTGTAGTAAACAATTGGAACATACTTTGTAACAAAAACGGTCCTATCCAGATCATGTCTTTTTTTGAGGTTAAAAAAAACAAGAAATCACCTTTTTAAATTTTTCTAGAAATCTGCAAAAAAATATTCTCTAGCTATATCGCTCTGCATTAGCTCATGCTACTCTTTCCTATACAATGAAAACATC
>NW_015677646.1:0-205 GCF_001515625.1 Sinocyclocheilus rhinocerous
TGTCACTATTATCTACTGGACTAATTATCCCTCATAATAGATTAGCGATTAGTCTCATTCATTCTGAAATTTCACTCTCAGGCCTTTGTCAAACTGAGACAAAGGTGTCATGTAAGAGATTTAAAGACAAGATGGATGGATGGATGGATGAATGGATGGAGATGGATGGATGGATGGATGGATGGACATGTATAGATGGACAGAC
>NW_015677647.1:0-205 GCF_001515625.1 Sinocyclocheilus rhinocerous
GGTTTCTCTGTGCAGACTACAGTCTTAGTAGCGTACTTGACACTGAAGGTGTTGTTGGCAGTGCAGGTGAGTGTGGTGTTTTCTGCTGGACGGAGGCTGATATTCAGGTGAGATCCATGAGTCTGGATCTGATGACCGCTCCAGCTGTAGGAGAGATTCAGATCACCACCGGACGCCAGACACCGAAGATGTAACATGCAGATGT
>NW_015677648.1:0-205 GCF_001515625.1 Sinocyclocheilus rhinocerous
CGTCGGAACGCTGATAGAAGGGCCGTTTCGTTCCATCCGCTGCTTTCCGCGAGGGTACCGAATCTAACTGTATGGTCATGGATGGACATATTCGCTTGCCGTAGTCGGAAGAGCTCATCGTGCAAAGAGACAGCCGAGGTAGTTTTGCCAAACACCTCGTGGAAATGATCAATGAAGGCATCATAGGAGCGCACTAGGGGACTGC
>NW_015677649.1:0-205 GCF_001515625.1 Sinocyclocheilus rhinocerous
TGGACGGTATTTTCGGCCCCGAGGTGCCCCGCCATCGGATGGGCAGTCCCCGACGGTTTCGCCGTGGCCCGTTCCGGGCAGTACGGCCAGGTGTCCTGGGGGTGAGGAGGAGCTTCTCAAACCCCGGCCAGTCCCGCCCCAGGAGCAGAGGTACGGGGACGTCTCGCACAATGCCCACCTCGACGGCCCAGGTCCCGGGCTCCGC
>NW_015677650.1:0-205 GCF_001515625.1 Sinocyclocheilus rhinocerous
CCACTTAAAATAGGCATTTTCAAAATGATATAATAAATGATCTGTATTTTGAGCTGAAATTTCACAGACACATTATGGGGACACCAGAGACATATTGTAAAAAGGGGCATAATATGTCTCCTTTAAGATAGATTAGATTGTGCAGGGATCATGTTTGTGACCGATCGTATTAGAGACACAACAACATATATATATATATATATAT
>NW_015677652.1:0-205 GCF_001515625.1 Sinocyclocheilus rhinocerous
TGGCAGGTCCATGGCGGCTATGGTAGTGACGGAGGAACATCTGTGCGTGAACCTAGCAGATATCGGGAAAAAGAGAGGGGCTTTATTCTCGATGCGCCATTTTCGCCTTACGTATTTTTTGGTACCTCCGTTGAGGCGGTGGTCGAGAAGTTCAGGGAGTCAAAGGCGCGCTCAGTGGCCTTCACGAAGGTCCAGGTCTGAGCCC
>NW_015677653.1:0-205 GCF_001515625.1 Sinocyclocheilus rhinocerous
TTCTGCTGGGAAATGTCTTTCCAATCCTGGAGCAATATTTTTAAACACTCACTGCAGCACGGAGGGCTTGGTCTAGGTCTTCAGTAATATTTTCCTCATCCTCCAGGCCAACCTACAGACGAACGAGCGTATCACTGATGTCCAGCTCTTTCCTCTCATCCTCAGACACTGAAGCATGAGTCATACTTGCTCTGGAAAAGAAAGG
>NW_015677654.1:0-205 GCF_001515625.1 Sinocyclocheilus rhinocerous
TTTTCCATTAAATAAACTGAAATTACAGGAGACGACGTCCATCCTGCAGGTATCTGTCCATGTCTGTTTGAGATCCTTACCTGAGCTTCGCCGAACGCAGGATCCTTGTAAGGGAAACGCCGTTGCCTTCCATCACACCCCGTCCCACTGTGGGGATGGAGCTCTTCCTACAGGCAGCATACAGAGAGCAGGCCAACCAGTGAAC
>NW_015677655.1:0-205 GCF_001515625.1 Sinocyclocheilus rhinocerous
TGGAGCGCACGTCCATAGAGCGGAAAATGTAGCGGAGCGTCACACTGCTCCGCTTCGCTCACATGCTCTGGTCTCTACCATGGGTCTCTGCTCAGTCCGCTCCGTCGTGGTGGTCTTCTGTCTGGCTCTGGTGGTCTTCTACTCCATCTGTTCCGCCGTGGTGGCCTTCTGCTCCGTCTGCTCCGCCTTGGTGGTCTTCTGCTCC
>NW_015677656.1:0-205 GCF_001515625.1 Sinocyclocheilus rhinocerous
GAAAGCAGAAGCTCGTGATAATCAGAGGCAGAATCAAGCTCAGGATGTTCAGGTACGTAAAGGACATCCAGGCTGCAGCTTCAGGAAACTCAGATCCGCAAGACGCTTTGATGCTCTCTCTCACTTTGGCAAAAACAATATCAGGGAGGGACGCAAACAGGCTGAGCATCCATACAAATAACACCAGAGCCATTTGTGCAGGCCG
>NW_015677657.1:0-205 GCF_001515625.1 Sinocyclocheilus rhinocerous
GAAAAGTGTAAAGAATTCAAAAGCGTGACGTGTTTGTCATGTTCTTCTGACCATAACGAGTCGTTTAAAACCACAAATAACGGTCTGCTTTCTACAACTTCCACTTAGGAGCAAAAATCTGGCTTTAAACTTTAAAAGATTTGACATTTATCGTGATAATTGACTGATATGAAAAATGTAATCGTGATCATTTTTTGGCCATATC
>NW_015677658.1:0-205 GCF_001515625.1 Sinocyclocheilus rhinocerous
CATTCTAATATGCTCATTTTGCACTTGGGAAACATTTCTTCTTATCATCAATGTTGAAAACAGCAGTGCTGCTTAATATTTTTGTGGAAAGCATGATACTCTTTTTCAGGATTTCTTGATTAATAGAAAGTTAAAGAAAACAACATTTATTTGCAATAGATTTTTTTTTTAAACAATGTAAAAGTTTTTACTGTCACTTTTGATC
>NW_015677659.1:0-205 GCF_001515625.1 Sinocyclocheilus rhinocerous
ATATATATATATATATATATATACACACACACATATATATACATACACTCCTAAATAAATTATTAGTTGTATAAATGGATGTTTTTCCTGTTCCTTATGGACCGTAGTCATATTATTTTGTTTATGTATCATTACAGGATCCAGGCCAAGATTCCCGGATCAAAGCCAAAGACAGAGTGAAGAAAGTTAGCTAGTGTGTTATTTC
>NW_015677660.1:0-205 GCF_001515625.1 Sinocyclocheilus rhinocerous
GAATTGAATGTGATGATGAGATAGAGGAAGATGCTAAAAGATTGTTTTTCTGTTGTGTTTTCTTTGCTGGCCGCATGCAAAAATCATCCAGCACATCCAGTGTAGTCTAATTCATAAACAAATGAGTTTCGGTTGGGCTCGGGCACGGTACCGCATGCAATGTGAGCGCTAACAGCGCTGGAGCACGGAACAGATACTATTTTGT
>NW_015677661.1:0-205 GCF_001515625.1 Sinocyclocheilus rhinocerous
CCCAGGAGTGCTCCACCAACAAAGAACACTCTAAAAGCAAGACGAAGTCCACTAGGTTTGAAAGGACTGCAGGCTAACTTCTAAGTAACCTAAGTAAGGCCTTTCTCACACTGGCTAATGTTAATGTTTATGAGTCCATCATCAGGAAAACACTGAACAGCCATGGTGTCCATGGCAGAGTCGCAAGAAGAAAGCCACTGCTCTC
>NW_015677662.1:0-205 GCF_001515625.1 Sinocyclocheilus rhinocerous
AAATTATTTTCACTAGTTATTGACTTATAGCCTGTGCTGTTTTTTAAAAGGCAGGTTGTATATAAAATATGTAGAGAAATGTTACGTTGACGCACCTGACAGCATGTACTGGTAGGCGTTGTCTGAGATGGAGAAGATGTGAGGAGGAGCTTCACTCCTCTTCTTTCCTCTGTAGGCAACGACGACTTCCTGGTTGTACACTGGC
>NW_015677663.1:0-205 GCF_001515625.1 Sinocyclocheilus rhinocerous
TGTGTATGAAATGTGCTATACAAATAAACTTGCCTTGCCTTGCCACTTCAAAATCCGTCATTATTCCCGGCTGGAAATCAAAATGAAGATACACCTGAAACAATCTGTCCCCCAACAACCACAATTAACTATCACACTCCCTTGATCTCTTTAATATCGAAAATATTCCATTAATGAATACTGAAGAAAAAAAAAAAAAAAAAAC
>NW_015677664.1:0-205 GCF_001515625.1 Sinocyclocheilus rhinocerous
GACAATCGCGACAGATTTACCCCAATAGTCTAAATGTGAACATGAGCAGCAAGGTATTATTAAGTTTTGCAAGTAAAAGAACACCTATAACAACACCATGGCATCATTGACATTGAGGAAGCTTAACAAACTCAATAAGAATTCTTAACATTTTTGTTTAACATTTCAATTTATGAATGAATTATTGTTTCTATTATTCACTTTT
>NW_015677665.1:0-205 GCF_001515625.1 Sinocyclocheilus rhinocerous
GACAAGAGTAAATATTTGTATTTTTTTATTTTATCAGAGATTTAGACCTACTGTAGGCATCAGATAAAATACTGCCACTTTATACCGATACTTCTTAATATTCAGTACTCACAATAACCGGGGCACCTGCACCAGCCAGCGCACATTATCTGAATAAACCTTGTGTTTGACGGCCCACTGAGCCAGTTTATCCCATTCATCTCGT
>NW_015677666.1:0-205 GCF_001515625.1 Sinocyclocheilus rhinocerous
ATAAGAATCGGAATCGATAAAATTCAAACGATACCCAACCCTAGTGATTGGTGGTATCATTGTTGCATTTATACAAGTCGGTATTACATACGGTGAAGAAATGTATTCTTTGAGTAAATGCAGTATTACTTCAGTATCTCAAAGTATTACCAATACTACATTATACAGAGGTATTTTCAACTGCATTGGGTTCTTTTGTTCATGC
>NW_015677667.1:0-205 GCF_001515625.1 Sinocyclocheilus rhinocerous
TGGCCTTCCAAAAGAGGACGATATCTGCTTCATCATGCCTGGAGTGTTACGGGTTGGTGAGGGACACACACACACGAGGACGAGGGAAATTAACTAAAGGTATTTTAATAAACAAATCCAGGAGACAGGCAAGTACACCAACATTACATAAACGAGAACAGACTCTGACTAAGGGAAAACTGAGAGTATTTGTAGGGGAGCAAAC
>NW_015677668.1:0-205 GCF_001515625.1 Sinocyclocheilus rhinocerous
GACACAGATCTTGGCAGGTGCGGATGTAGATCTTTTTTCCCTTTTTGTCACCAATTTCACCCTCGTCTGCAGATCGCCAAATCGACCGCGGAGGATTTTCTGTCACTTTAAAAAACAGCGCTCACAACCCATCACGTATTTTATCATTTGCCGAATTCATGATCACTTTCACCCGTTACATAGAAGTCATCTGCACTGTTTTTCC
>NW_015677669.1:0-205 GCF_001515625.1 Sinocyclocheilus rhinocerous
GACCCATGTCAGACCGCGTCCACCACGAAGACACAGGACTGCACACGCTCCCTTTGAGACAGTAAGAACCAGCACCATTGCCAGTATTGCCATACCAATACTAAATTATACCAATATACTAATGTATACCAATTTACACATTTATATATCTTTATATAGCATTTTTAGTGTTAAAATAAGGTATAAATAAAAATGAAGTAAATGT
>NW_015677670.1:0-205 GCF_001515625.1 Sinocyclocheilus rhinocerous
GAATGAATTCAGTCTGATTGAACCAAAAATTGTGCATGTAAACATAGCCAATGAAAAGCTCTGTTCGTGTCGTCTCTATTCACTAAGAGTGCAAATCACTATTCTCTGTTTTTTATGTTATGTTATACAATTGTGTCGTTCAAATACTTCAGTACTTATTTTGCTGGATCTGTCTGCTGCTTTTGACACTGTTAACCACCAGATC
>NW_015677671.1:0-205 GCF_001515625.1 Sinocyclocheilus rhinocerous
GACAGAGTTCCTGAGGAGAAAAACAGTTCGATATCAATCAGATACTGACTCATCATCTATGATACTGCAGTCTAGATCAGTCTGTACTTCCTTTTAGAAGATTCAGCATGCTCAAATAGATACTGGGCCACAGATTTAAGCAAGATGAAAAAAAATACTGAATATAGATAAAAATAATTTTTAATGTTTAAATCTGTGATGCCAT
>NW_015677672.1:0-205 GCF_001515625.1 Sinocyclocheilus rhinocerous
CCCAGTCGGTGGACAGAAACACCACCCTCTGCTCCATCAGGATACTGCTGATGATCTGAGAGCAACAAAACCATCAAGAAGAGTTCCTTTGAAATTATATTTCATATTTCAAGCATTAATTACATAAACATCTCATCAAAAATGTCCTGTAAAAATAAAATTGTGAGTTTGATCCAGGTTAAACGGGTTTATACTGGTTAGGTAC
>NW_015677673.1:0-205 GCF_001515625.1 Sinocyclocheilus rhinocerous
AGGAGGTTCCCAATCAGTGTCAGTCCCACAGTAGGCTAGCGAGCAGTCTATATTGACCAGAGGCTCACAAGAGGGAGATCCAGAGCATAGTAAATTATTCGCTAAAGAGCGAACACATAAACATCATTAGTCCAAGATCAAAGCCTAATGTAAGCAACAGCCATAACACTAGGTGGCTGGACATTGCTATCCTCAAATAGCATTT
>NW_015677674.1:0-205 GCF_001515625.1 Sinocyclocheilus rhinocerous
AATCACAACTATATTATGATCACTAAAACCTACTTGAACTGAAATCGCTGCCATATACAAATCTTCATTGCTCAGATAAATATGATCTATACAAGATGACGTGGACTTGCCCTTATTATTTATGCTTATTCTCGTTGGTTGTCTAACCGTCTGTTTCAATTTATATTTACCAATTGATTCTTTAAAAAGCACTCATGTACTAACC
>NW_015677675.1:0-205 GCF_001515625.1 Sinocyclocheilus rhinocerous
GATAGGGGTGGGAAGATCATTCCACCAGCCAGGAACAGTGAGCGAAAACGTTCTGGAAAGTGATTTGAACCAGATTTAGTTTGTGGGAGTGGGCCAACACAGTCTAAAGAATGCGTTCAAATGGTTTACCTACAGTTGGAATAGAATGAAGTGGAGCAGGCGGCACAATTTGATTGGGCTTCCCCACAGTTTGACAAGTATGGCA
>NW_015677676.1:0-205 GCF_001515625.1 Sinocyclocheilus rhinocerous
GATCTAATTAGCCCAAACTTCACTTGAAAATGTCCATGATCTTCATCATCATCATACAAACATTGACATTAGCATCTTCTTTAATACACACTATTTTCCATCATGAAACCCAACGTGCATTTTAAAAGACATGCATCCCAAATAACATTCAAATAACATACTCCACACTCTCAGTGAGTAAGCTCCTCCCTGCCCATGGATGGAA
>NW_015677677.1:0-205 GCF_001515625.1 Sinocyclocheilus rhinocerous
GACAACTTCATTAGCTTTAAATTATCTTCTTGTGCAGTGTTTGCATTATTCTGGCAGTACTAACATACTGACTCTTAGAAAACAGCCACACACACATATACATACATATATATATATATATATAAATAACATTAGGCCTATATATAAACATTATTATTTGAATTATAATTATTTTTGGTTTTATATTTACACTATATCATAACCT
>NW_015677678.1:0-205 GCF_001515625.1 Sinocyclocheilus rhinocerous
GATGCGAGGTAAGGGGAAAGCATCTCGCTTTGTCTTTGCATTTAAACGCCTGTAGTCCACGCACAATCTCAAGTTCCCATCGGTCTTCCGCACAAGTACTATGGGTGATGCATAAGCACTACTACTAGGCTTAATTACCCCCTTCTGGAGCAGCTTGGTCATATGCTCCCTGACTTCACTATACTGGGTTGGTGGAATGCGACGG
>NW_015677679.1:0-205 GCF_001515625.1 Sinocyclocheilus rhinocerous
GATGGCCTGCTGCTGCTCCCACGCTATAAGTGACAAATTATCGCTATAGCGTTACCGACCTGAAACAGTGGGGTCGATAACTGAATATGCCATATTGATACTCTTGACATTCTCAGAAACTGTCCTTGAAGCTTCAATAATAAACTGCTCCAGAGACAAATTATACTATTTACATATGACTAAGATCGGAAAGAACTATCTATAT
>NW_015677680.1:0-205 GCF_001515625.1 Sinocyclocheilus rhinocerous
ATAGAATAATTATTATTTTAAACACGAATTTCACAATATTTAACCACATTATTTCACAAATTAGTGTTAAACATGTATAGAGTATTAAAGATTTATGGTGTTAGGACACCCGCTACTGGTTGTTATCTGATTTTACACTGAGTTCTAAGGAGCCGCCCATACTCCGTACCGTTAAAAAGCTAAAAGTTGTGCTGTGTTCATTACC
>NW_015677681.1:0-205 GCF_001515625.1 Sinocyclocheilus rhinocerous
GAGATACTGTGAGTTTTTCTTCACTGCTGTTTAACCACAGTTGATGTTCTGAAGAAATACACGGACGTTATTTGAGTTTTTGAAGCAAAGCAGCTTGGTTCGAGTGATTTTGCTACTGTTGTTCGAGACTAAATCCTCGTGTGTTGTTTTTGATACAATGGTGCCGCCGTGTGGACACAAACGGCATTGCGAACACATTGAAGCT
>NW_015677682.1:0-205 GCF_001515625.1 Sinocyclocheilus rhinocerous
GAGCTAACTCATGTAACATTTCCTGCAACTTGGAATTTCTAAGTTTTATTTACTTGAACAGCAATCTAGTTTACTTGCTAAAAGCATTCAAACCGATTGCCTTAAAAAAACAAAAAAACAAGTAAGCATTACTCCAGTAAATTAGGTGCTTTAAAAATCTATTACAAATTCATGACAACAATGTTCTATTCTTCACACACATTCG
>NW_015677683.1:0-205 GCF_001515625.1 Sinocyclocheilus rhinocerous
GAGTTCCTCAGCCTCATTCCGCTCATCATCTGCAGGCTCAATCTCAGCAACGTAGGAGCAAGCATCACTGTGGGTCTGGGCATTTAGACCACCAGAGCGTGTTGGATCAGACTGCGAAGGGACGCTGCAGGTAGGTGTTCCAGCATCCTCTTGACCAGAGCTATCTGAGTCTGTATCAGGCAAAGGGAGGAAGTTCACTTGCAAA
>NW_015677684.1:0-205 GCF_001515625.1 Sinocyclocheilus rhinocerous
CAAACTGCTTATCAATAAAGACTGTTTTACTAGCATAACCATTGTTTCATCCTCTTCTGTTAATTGTGACACAGAGTGCTGGGTTCAATCTCCAAATAGCAAGCAAGCTTCAAGATATTTACATATAATTGTAAACAGAAAAAACTAATTACACATTACGAAAGTACAAACAGACAAGGACATGTGACAGCTAAAACTTGCAGGA
>NW_015677685.1:0-205 GCF_001515625.1 Sinocyclocheilus rhinocerous
GAGGCCTGCCTGTCCAACAATAGCCCAATTCAGCACGGCGGCGGCAGCCCCTCGGAAAAGTCCGCTGAAAAACAAAAGGCCTGCCAGGGAAAGAGAAAACGCAAAGGGGGAGGGAAAAAAAGAAGAAAGGAGAGAACGGCCTCTGAGGTGACCTCGAAGGTTTGGTGATCTCAGTCCGCAGACAAGCCCGTGTCAGCCTCCCTCC
>NW_015677686.1:0-205 GCF_001515625.1 Sinocyclocheilus rhinocerous
GAGCCGGTTTCTCCGGATGCGTCCTATGAAACTCTTCTATGAGAGTTTCATAGAAGAGTTTCATAGGACGCATTCGGAGAAACTCTTCTATGAAACTGAAACTCTTCTATGAGAGAGGGGTCAAGGATGTCCTCTGACGTGACCCAGGATCGCTCCTCCAGGCCGTACCCCTCCCAGTCAACCAAATACTGGAGTACTCTACCCC
>NW_015677687.1:0-205 GCF_001515625.1 Sinocyclocheilus rhinocerous
GCAAACAGAATACAGTGACGTCAACACTGGTTTTAATAAGCAGTTTGTTTATCACACGGAACGCTATGCGGTGGTGAAACTGATGAGTCACGCATCTAGCAAGAACTTAACGATAGACAAAATATTCATATTGATTCAAGCATTTAACATTTATGAATTCATTAAATGTCAGTAATGAACAATACTGCACAAATTATAGTGATCA
>NW_015677688.1:0-205 GCF_001515625.1 Sinocyclocheilus rhinocerous
AGAAAATCGGAATCGGCAAAAATCGGTTTCGGCAGATCACACTAATGAAAAATCTGAATCGGCCAAGAAAATTGCAATTGATGCATCTCTAGTTCTCATGTCATGTTTTTCTGTGTTCCCATTCCTGTCTGGATTAACTTTGCCGTCTCAGTTCTGGATAATCTCTTGGACTTATTTCGGAGGTTGGTCTATCCATTGCAGTCCC
>NW_015677689.1:0-205 GCF_001515625.1 Sinocyclocheilus rhinocerous
GATCACAATATAGTTATTTTTGATGGGAATTCAACCCCCCCAAAAAAAATAAATCAATCAAAAGACCAGATTATTAATAACAACAATAATATAAATCCACCCTCAGTGCAAAGAGCTGCTTGAAATGGTTTAAAAGAGCACTCCACTATTTTTGAAAATGGGCTTATTTTCCAACTCCCCTAGAGTTAAACAGTTGAGTTTTACC
>NW_015677690.1:0-205 GCF_001515625.1 Sinocyclocheilus rhinocerous
CACGCACTCACGCACACTCACACGCTCACTCACACACACGCACACTCACTCACACTTACTCACATGCACTCACACACACTCAAACGCTCACTCACACACACGCACACACGCTCGCTCACACCCACTCGCGCACACTCACACGCACTCACTCACTCATGCACACTCACACACACTCACTCACACTTACTCACATGCACTCACGCAC
>NW_015677691.1:0-205 GCF_001515625.1 Sinocyclocheilus rhinocerous
GCACTGAGATTTGTGAATATTTGTGAACATCTATTCTCCCTTTTATTTGTATTTATTTATTTATTGTTTGTGACATTGCATGGTGCATTAAAGCTTATATAATTATATCATATATTTATTTTAATTTTGTTTGATATATTAATTTCTAGGTGCATTTTCTGACAAATATGATGTAATTTTTCGTTTACATAAATACAATTAAAAC
>NW_015677692.1:0-205 GCF_001515625.1 Sinocyclocheilus rhinocerous
GCATAACATTACTGCTATCAAATAATACTGATATACCCTACATTAAAGTGCAAAGCCCTTGAACAGACTGACCTCATACGTATATGATTACTCATAATCTGCTAATATTGACTATCTGCTTTAATCAATCACAGTGAGGTTGCATTTGCATTATGCATGAGTACTAAATCTGTTATTCGTCTGAATCTAAAATAAATGCTCCAAA
>NW_015677693.1:0-205 GCF_001515625.1 Sinocyclocheilus rhinocerous
ACCAATACCATCTTCCAGCAGAAGGCAAAGTATAAGACCTCGTGGATGCACCCTCGCTCTAAACACTGGCACATGATTGATTTTATCATTGTGCGGTGTAGTGACATCAAGGATGTTCTCATCACTCGTGCCATGAGAGGTGCAGAGTGCTGGACAGACCATCGTATGATTGTGGCCAAGCTCCATATGAAAGTGCGCCCCCCCC
>NW_015677694.1:0-205 GCF_001515625.1 Sinocyclocheilus rhinocerous
TATTGATCTGAGACCAAGAATTTTCAAGAGTAGCCTACTGTATCTTCTCCCTAGGGCTTTAATGCTGCAAGCACCAAACTCGCCAGAGACCCTGGACCTGATATAGTTTGTTGCTATATTTGTTGCTTTTCTAACTGATCAGACTTACAGTTTTCTTATAAATAATTATAAGAATCAGAAGAGCTTTATTACCAAGTATGTTTAC
>NW_015677695.1:0-205 GCF_001515625.1 Sinocyclocheilus rhinocerous
GAGAAATCTGCACAGATCAAGCAATGTTTACAAGCAAAAATAGTCAAACAGTTCTAAACAATTATGTGGTTTATTTTTTTATTGGGATTTATTTTATTTTGATTTATTTATATTTATTTTTATTTTGGACTCGTATTTTAGCCAGACGCAACAGTTTGAATTTAAAATGTCTTAATGATGGATTTGTTTCTTACAAACACACAGC
>NW_015677696.1:0-205 GCF_001515625.1 Sinocyclocheilus rhinocerous
GCTTTTTCACTCTAAAGCATTAACTAATGCCGGGTTCAGATTACAAAATATTTTTGTCGGTCACGATAGTCACTGTGTCAGATTACAGACTCCTAAAATCTTGTCATGTCGTGAACAAGAAACATGTCCGACTACACGTTGCTTCCCGACCATTCATCGGGTGCCATCTTTAACGACGCGCGTGATGTCATCGAGAAGGCGGAAC
>NW_015677697.1:0-205 GCF_001515625.1 Sinocyclocheilus rhinocerous
TTGGAAGGCCAAGCAAAGTAGTTTCGCTTTCACAACGAAACAGCGGTACACACCGCAGCCTTGAGTGAGCGGAGGCCGGAGGCGTAGAGTGAGCGGCGGCCTAGAGTATGTGGAGGCCTGCTTGAGTGAGCAGAGGCGGCGGGCTTGAGAACGTCATGGCCGGCAGATTCGACGAAGGAGCGTCCGGCGGGCTTGAGGCAACCAC
>NW_015677698.1:0-205 GCF_001515625.1 Sinocyclocheilus rhinocerous
GTAACTGCAACTTTTTATCTCACAATTTAGTTGATCTTTTGCAGTTCTGACTTTTCTTCTCAGAACTCTGAATTGCACAATATAAATGTAGAATTGCAAGATAAAAAGTCGCAATTGTCTTTATTTATTTATTTATTTTATTTTGTGGTGAAACAAAAAGAAAACAGAATTGTGATATATAAACTCAGAATTGCAAAATGTAACC
>NW_015677699.1:0-205 GCF_001515625.1 Sinocyclocheilus rhinocerous
AACAAATTTGCAGATTTGAATAAAATATCTGGATTACGTTATTTATATTCCTGCATAGGATACACCTGTGTATCCTACTACTGATAGATAGATAGATAGATAGACATGTACAATTATCAAAATAAAGATTTAGATGACTATGCTTATGGACCCTTATAACATCAAGGAATCAACCGAGCAAGCAAAATGACATTAAAGTTCTAAC
>NW_015677700.1:0-205 GCF_001515625.1 Sinocyclocheilus rhinocerous
GCAACACTTCATTTCTATTCAATTCAATTCTAAATGACTCCTTTCAATAACAACTTCATGCTTTTTAGCATAACTTATTACAAAGTGTACATCTATAGATCAAAGCCTTGTTGCTGTTTCAGTCAAATCAAACTCTGACTAACACCAATAACTATGCCAATGGCCGATATACAGTGGGTACGGAAAGTATTCAGACCCCCTTAAA
>NW_015677701.1:0-205 GCF_001515625.1 Sinocyclocheilus rhinocerous
AGATGACTGACAAGACCATGCTTGAGTATCTTGTAAGATGTGCTCGCTTTACACAGAGTGCGTGTGATCGCGAAATCAAAATCGAAAGTGAAAGTTAACAGCGTAAACGCTCATTCAAAAATATTTAAATACACCGCATCCTGAGTGCATCTCCCTGATGCGCCACAATTATATACAATATTAGAATGTTTAAAGGAGTGGACAC
>NW_015677702.1:0-205 GCF_001515625.1 Sinocyclocheilus rhinocerous
CTCATGCCTACTTTTGAATGTTCTTATTGTGGCACAGTAATGTTCTGTCGCTTTAAAATTTGTAAGCAACGAGCCCTTCAGTGGCTTGTTCACTGGGCTTCCATTAAAAGTACTTTTACTGTAAATGCAATTGTTTCAAACTGAAGGACGAGTCTAAATAATTTTTCAATTCCACAGATGCTGTTGACAGAACTTGGATGGAACC
>NW_015677703.1:0-205 GCF_001515625.1 Sinocyclocheilus rhinocerous
CTCATGCCTACTTTTGAATGTTCTTATTGTGGCACAGTAATGTTCGGTCGCTTTAAAATTTGTAAGCAAAGAGCCCTTCAGTGGCTTGTTCACTAGGCTTCCATTAAAAGTACTTTTACTGTAAATGCAATTGTTTCAAACTGAAGGACGAGTCCAAATTATTTTTCAATTCCACAGATGCTGTTGACAGAACTTGGATGGAACC
>NW_015677704.1:0-205 GCF_001515625.1 Sinocyclocheilus rhinocerous
GTAACCAAAACAGTTTGGTTACCAGCATCAAAATACTGTATCTTCCTTCGTGTTAAGCAGAAGAAAGAAAGTCATACAGGTTTGGAACAACATAAAATGACGTATTCATTTACGACACACTTCAGAATGTCTGAATGTCATCATCGCATTATACAGAAAATGCCAAGAGGCTGAAAACAAATGCCTTTTTTAAATACTTTTAACC
>NW_015677705.1:0-205 GCF_001515625.1 Sinocyclocheilus rhinocerous
GTATCGAAATGACAACATCACGTGATTGATGACGTTTGAAGCTTCAAACGTCATGCAGTATTGGAAGATCGGGACAGCTGGCTTGAAAAAATTGGTGCTTCGCGACCCCAACTGATGCAAAGGTACTGTAACCCCAACACTAGACAGAAAGTGAATCATGTTTTATAGCTGGGGTCTCAGAGACCCCAAGCAGAACATAAAGGTT
>NW_015677706.1:0-205 GCF_001515625.1 Sinocyclocheilus rhinocerous
GTAAAACATACTATAATAATCTTTGTTTTACTTTCAACTTCAACAGTAATTTTGTATTGTGTATGCTTTTAACAGCAAGGATCATCTAAATGACAGTTCTGCTGAAGAAATCCAAAAAAATTTAAAATAAGAAAAAAACTAGGGTGGGCTCATATCTGATTTTAGCAATGAGAAAAGTTTGTAGTCAACCACAGAACAGCATCAC
>NW_015677707.1:0-205 GCF_001515625.1 Sinocyclocheilus rhinocerous
AATTATTCATATTTCCCCATGAGCTGATTCGCTACACCAACATATAAAATTAAATTAATGACAAAATTAGGAATGTTGGACAATAAATATATAACATATAACAGCTTGAGGAAACTGTTTTTGCAGTATTATCTTATGTCCGTTAAAGGAAGACTGTAAACTAAAAAACTTGTAAACACACACACAAACACACACACACACACAC
>NW_015677708.1:0-205 GCF_001515625.1 Sinocyclocheilus rhinocerous
GTCTCAGTCTATTAGAAAGGATCAGGCATTCTGAAAAACACAACAACATGTTAATGTACAGCATGAGACTGAAATCCAGCAGCAGCGCTTTGTAATAAAACCAGAAACAGACTGAATGAATCAGAGCAGTAATAACTGGAGACTCACAATCTGTTGTCTGGGACTCGAGCGGATCTGTGTCTGCTGTCGGTTCTGCTCTGGATGT
>NW_015677709.1:0-205 GCF_001515625.1 Sinocyclocheilus rhinocerous
GTCTGGGGGGCACCTTTAATGATCCGGCCAGCAAGTGTTTTTGCAGTGGATTCTGACCTCACACGAGCTGCTTCGTAGAACTTGCTTGCTGTAAGCCGGAGGCGACGCATGCTAAACCAGAGTGGGCTTTTGGATTGATCCCGTGTTCCCTCCTCAATGATCCCTGACATTTCAGGTGTCACCTCCAGGCTCTGCATATGCATGA
>NW_015677710.1:0-205 GCF_001515625.1 Sinocyclocheilus rhinocerous
GTACTTTAATCTCTACGGCATGTTTCTGACGTCACCTCTATAGCACTTTATATAGTACAGATTAGTGTTGTCAAAAGACCCGGTACTTCAGTACCAAGTTGGTACTAAAAAAATGAAAACGTTACAGTACCAGGTTTTTTAAGTACCGGTGGTACCGAGCACCCAGTCAACCCGGTTCTTGATGTGCTATCCGAAAGGTGCGCAG
>NW_015677711.1:0-205 GCF_001515625.1 Sinocyclocheilus rhinocerous
TAGTAGTTTTTGTTTATTTTTTATATGTCTCTCTCTATATTTTTTTAATAATTTTTATTTCAGTTGTAGCTTTTTTATTTTAGTGCATAAAGTTAAAATTAAATTAAACATTACGTTAAATTAAAATAAGAAATGCTGCCTTGGCAACTGGCTAAAATATATAGTTATATGTGACCCTGGACCACAAAACCAGTCATAAGGGTAC
>NW_015677712.1:0-205 GCF_001515625.1 Sinocyclocheilus rhinocerous
GTCGCTTCGTGCCATTCACATTCCGGGCTTGCACAACCGGGCAGCTGAAAAACTGACACAAGCTGCGCTCCCCGGGGTATCGAGACTTCATCCCCAGACAGTCCAGCTGACTTGGAGACGTTTCGGCACGGACGCACTGGGACACAGCTGGCCGTGGAGACTTTGCAAGTATGCGTTTCCCCCAGTGAGCCTTCTCGCACAGACA
>NW_015677713.1:0-205 GCF_001515625.1 Sinocyclocheilus rhinocerous
ATACTCGAAGCTTGGTGAATTTCACCTGTGGTTAATTTGTAGGTGTTTAAATACCTCTGGTTGAATTTAGAATATGAGCTAGTCCTCCAAATAGCCCTGTCAAACACAAAGTGCCACTGCAACCAAACACAAATTTCTGTCTGCACGTCCAAGTAATTACGCACTGCCAACTCCCTAGAGTCAAACTCTGCATCCAGTATTCCTC
>NW_015677714.1:0-205 GCF_001515625.1 Sinocyclocheilus rhinocerous
GTTAAAAATACTAACATTTGTTTCCCGGGGATTAATTTTACATGCCCAAAAAGCAGCAAACAACAGAACAAGGATTCACATAGTCTTCATATCACATCACGCACCTGCAGTGCTTCTGCCAGCAGAGAAAAACATAATAAAGCTAGGCTATAGGTTTCCTGTAGCTGTATCCCTTCTAGCTACAACCGCGAATTCGTTTTATATA
>NW_015677715.1:0-205 GCF_001515625.1 Sinocyclocheilus rhinocerous
GTGAAAGACTGTACAGTCCAAAGCAGGAAAATTGATCTCCATATCAATTATAGAGCTGCCAGGGTCTTTTTCCTTCCTGGCTGGAGAAGCCAGGAGAAATTGCTTGGCTATAGCCATGGCATATTTTTCACCACTTTGGGCAAAAATCCATGTCGATTATGCAGCCAATCGATGGCCTGCGTCTCTTGCTCAGCGGTGCTGCTAA
>NW_015677716.1:0-205 GCF_001515625.1 Sinocyclocheilus rhinocerous
GTGCTTCAGGGCCGTGTGACAGGGGCCCCTAAGTAGCCAGAATCCTGAATCTCGAGGTCCTACGACCTGTCGTCTCTGAACGGGGGACGTCCCACTCGCCAATTAATCGCGTAGCAGTTTGGCGGACACGCAGTCACTTTTTTGAACTTTTGACCCCTAAAGGAGGTCGTAGGGTCACCAAAATTTCCCGCCCACTCAAGGGGCC
>NW_015677717.1:0-205 GCF_001515625.1 Sinocyclocheilus rhinocerous
GTTCTTCACTACTCTCGCCTTCAGTGGACTGATTCATTACACTAATTAACTAACTAACTTGTTTTATTCAATTAATAAAATCAAAAATAAATAATACATAATACAATATTTTTACAGTGTACTCATTAAAGAATATGCAGGACGTATATCATATATTTTTAAATAATATGAACATGATAAACATATTTTGCCCTGTTTCTATTCT
>NW_015677718.1:0-205 GCF_001515625.1 Sinocyclocheilus rhinocerous
GGGCAAAAGCTTACCGGATTCTTCCGTCGGCCTTGTACTCTCACCTCGCACTTTCATGAAGTGTGTGGATGCTGCTATGGCTCCTCTGTGACTCCAGGGCATCCACATACTCAACCACATCAATGATTGGTTCATATTAGCTCAGTCTGAGCAGATGGCAGTTCGGCATCGAGATGTCGTTCTCGCTCACATGAAGAGCTGGGGT
>NW_015677719.1:0-205 GCF_001515625.1 Sinocyclocheilus rhinocerous
TCTGGTATTTTTGGACGATATACTGGCACATGGAAGCTCGTTCCAATCAGCTATCACAGCCTTGAGGGCAGTGATGGAGAAGATCAGAATGGCGGGTCTGAAGTTACATCCCGGTAAATGAAGACTGTTGGGCAGGGAGGTGACCTTCTTGGGGCATCGAATAGGCAGTGAAGGGATCGGCACTGCGGAGGACAAAGTGAGTGCC
>NW_015677720.1:0-205 GCF_001515625.1 Sinocyclocheilus rhinocerous
CAAATGAAAAATGGTGTGTCTGATTGGTCCAGACGCTACATAACCGACAAGTATATTTTAAATTAGAATTAAATTAAAAGAAAGGATAAGTGTCTGTGACCCGTTAAAAAAAAAAAACATTTGTTTCCCGGGGATTAATTTTAGGCTACATGTGCAAAAAGCATAATAAAGCTAGGCTATATATATATATATATATATATATATA
>NW_015677721.1:0-205 GCF_001515625.1 Sinocyclocheilus rhinocerous
GAGTTTTTGGGGTTGTGTGTGTATTAGGATGGCATCAAACCAACCTGTGAAAAAGTGGAAGCTATCCAAAATGCCCCGCCTCCATGGAACAAAACAGAGCTCCAGGCATTCTTGGGGCTCCTTAACTTTTACAGCTGTTTTCTTCCTTACAAGGCTACTGTCCTGGAGCCCCTGCATCGGCTTCTTGACCAGTCCACTACTCGCC
>NW_015677722.1:0-205 GCF_001515625.1 Sinocyclocheilus rhinocerous
GGCCCACCACTGTTCTGCGATTCTGACTCTGTTCCCCTGCATGGGCCTGCCCCTCCATCCCTCCCCCTATTCCGCCTCTGCTCTACCACCTTCCTGGACTTTTTTGGTTTTGTTTATGTTTTGGGGTGGGTTTTTCACTAGGGCGTCAAGTGAGGGGAGAATATGTAAGGTCTGTTTTGGGTTTTGTTTCATGTTCTTGTTTTCA
>NW_015677723.1:0-206 GCF_001515625.1 Sinocyclocheilus rhinocerous
TAATCAATGTAAAGTCTTGGTTTTCTAATCCGTAAAAAAAAAAAAAACTATTATGTGGTTTTGTCTGTAGCCAGAATATGACTTTCTTTATCTCCCCCATTAAAAATAAATCTATTAATCGCCATTAATAATCATTATTACAATGTCAAGAGCAATAATCGACAATAATGATTTGTCATGATATTGCAGCTTCACCCTCTAATGAG
>NW_015677724.1:0-206 GCF_001515625.1 Sinocyclocheilus rhinocerous
GAAATCCCAATCTTGCCTGAATCAGTACATGATATAATTAATTGTTAAAAAAAAAAAATTTAGAATTAAAATAATATTTCAATAATTAGACTTAAACACCCATTTTCCTTACTCTTCCAGAGCTTGTTTTTGTTTAATATTATGACTGTGGTCCCATGAGTTATTTTTTCTTCACGATAACGTCTCCATTTCAAGGTTTTTAACGT
>NW_015677725.1:0-206 GCF_001515625.1 Sinocyclocheilus rhinocerous
AAAAAAAAAAAAAAAAAAAAAAAAGATTAAGATAATATTTAAAAAGAGAGAGAGAGATTAATTTTATTCATCATACATTAAAGTGATGAAGTGAGTGAATACATTAGTTACAATATATTTATATTTAATAAATGCTTTAATAAATTGAATAAATATATTTTATAAATGCAAATAAATGCTGTTCATTGAACTTTCTATTTATCAAA
>NW_015677726.1:0-205 GCF_001515625.1 Sinocyclocheilus rhinocerous
CTTCGTTAACGAAATTAACACTAGCATGGAGGTATGCAAATACATATATTGACAGGCAGGTAGGACAGCCTATCGTAGCCCTCGGACTGAGGGATGTGATTGGATGGACATTTCATGTGCATATAAATACATTAGACCACTTAAGTGATTGCTATCAGGCTGTGAAGAGACTTTCAACCAGCATAACAAAAAATGTTTTTGAACC
>NW_015677727.1:0-205 GCF_001515625.1 Sinocyclocheilus rhinocerous
GTGATCAGTGCGGGAAGAGTTTCACTCAATCATCACACCTTAAGAGACACATGAACATCCACACTGGAGAAAAACTGTACACGTGTTCAGTGTGGAAAAAGTTGTACACGATCATCAACTCTTAAGGGACACATGAAGATCCACACTGGAGAGAAATCACACACATGTGATCAGTGCGGCAAAACATTTTTGAGAGCTTCATACC
>NW_015677728.1:0-205 GCF_001515625.1 Sinocyclocheilus rhinocerous
GCCAATAGATTGGCATGGTTTCACACGTGCTTCAGACACTGGTCATGCAGACTGCATTCCCCATAGTGCCCCCTAGGGGCATAGTGCCCCCTACCGTCTCGTTCCCTCTCGGGGAACCATGGTTACATGCGTAACCGAGACGTTCTTCTGAAGTCGTACAGTAGCTCTGTATATTATATATTTAAGAAAATGACATGATATTTTG
>NW_015677729.1:0-206 GCF_001515625.1 Sinocyclocheilus rhinocerous
CATAGTAGTTGAGGCCCCTTAATATAAAGTGAGACCAATTTTTTTTAAATTTTATTTAAGATGTATGAGCAGCTAATCCTGCCTTAAAATACACTGTAAAAAAAAAAAAATCAAAAGTTGAGAAAACTTAAGTTTAAGGCAACCAGCTCCAGGAGATTGAGTTCTCAACTTTTGATTTTTTTTACATTGTACGTTTAGGAAGTTTC
>NW_015677730.1:0-206 GCF_001515625.1 Sinocyclocheilus rhinocerous
AAAAAAAAACATTTGGGAGAGGCAGAGAGAGAAATTACAGATAAGCATTATGTGAACGTCTGAAAAAAGGTCTCAGAAACGTCCATCAGTTGTGAAGTCATTGTCGCCACTGTGAGGGAATCTTGGCTGAGCCGATGAGAGAGAGCGGGCAGTAAGTGAGAGGAATGGTAAAGGGAGTAAAAGGATGAAAGGATGGGGAACTGAGA
>NW_015677731.1:0-206 GCF_001515625.1 Sinocyclocheilus rhinocerous
AAAAAAAAAAGGAAAATAAATAAATGTACAGCTTAAGGCGACACATAGGATGAATATAGAGATGTAGTTTTCACTGCTTTGGGATGAACAGAACTTTGGACAGTTTCCATATACTAGTGTAGATCAACTCTGAGTAAAGACAAAGAGAGGTTTAGAGACAGGTTTGTTTATGTATGTGAAATTTAGCTAGCAGGAAACACAAATTA
>NW_015677732.1:0-205 GCF_001515625.1 Sinocyclocheilus rhinocerous
GCTTGAGACAGGTTCGGATCACGTTGCTGACCTGCTCATACTTAATTAGCTTCGGCGACCGCAACGAGCACCGATTTGGTCATGATCCGGGGGTTTTGTCACAGACTGTGAAATCTAGGGCTGTGTATCACCAGCAAAGTCACGATATGTATCACGATACAGTAGGGATGTAACGATTCACTCAACTCACGATTCGATTCACGGT
>NW_015677733.1:0-206 GCF_001515625.1 Sinocyclocheilus rhinocerous
AAAAAAAAACGTATTAGGATTATATATCAGAATGAATTATAAATTACAGGACTACTACTAATAATAAAGTTAACAATACAATAATAATAATAATAATAAATAGTAAACAAAATGTAATATATTACTGTTGTTATAATACTTTCACAATAAAAAAATTAAAAATGTAATCTATAATAACAATTATAAGTATTAATAATTATTATCAT
>NW_015677734.1:0-206 GCF_001515625.1 Sinocyclocheilus rhinocerous
CTTGACTTGACTCTTTTGTACACACTTTTTAATAAGAAAAAAAAATCAAAGATAAGTAGATAATGTTAAAAAGAATATTCATATTTATTTGTGCCTCAGGGCTGATGCAGATTTTTTTTTTTTTACATACCAAAGGTTCTATTTCTTTACAGAACCAAAGTTAAAACTTAAACTTTAACCCTTTTAGCACTGCTTTTAAGCACTGT
>NW_015677735.1:0-206 GCF_001515625.1 Sinocyclocheilus rhinocerous
TACATCTGTTCAAAATCACGCATTTAAAAAAAAAACAAAAAAAAAACACTTTGCCACTGTTCGAGTGTTGTACGGAGAGACCGTGCGCGCGCGCGTGTGTGTGTGTGTGACACTCGCGCTCTCTTTCCTTATATGTGTATGTGCACACATCCTCGTACCTTACTGCTACAAACTTAATCCGGGAAAGGTGAACATTCCTGCATCAT
>NW_015677736.1:0-206 GCF_001515625.1 Sinocyclocheilus rhinocerous
ACTGTTTAACTGAAATTAAAATGAAAACTGAAAATATAAAAAAAAACTAATTCAAAATATGAATAAAAACATTTGCTTGAAAAATGTTAACTGAAACAAATTATTTCCGTTAGTCGCCAATTCAACAGTTTTCATTTTCATTTAGTTTAAGTTGATTTACAAAAATTATGAAGATTAAACTGAAATAAAAATTAATAAAAACCATA
>NW_015677737.1:0-206 GCF_001515625.1 Sinocyclocheilus rhinocerous
GGGGTTTGAGAACCACTGGTCCAAGGCAAAAGAGTTGTAAAAATTCTGAAAATCATTTAGAGCTCATAATTCGTTTAAACAAACAAAAAAAAAACATATTACAAATTAATGAATAAATCTGTATATATAAATTTACAAGTGTAATGTTTGAGATTTTTTTTGTCATGAAAGCTATAGCTTCTGACCTTTAAATCAAAACATACTCA
>NW_015677738.1:0-206 GCF_001515625.1 Sinocyclocheilus rhinocerous
AAAAAAAACTTCTTCCACTAAACACACACATGTAAGTGTGACTGATAGAGGATGTGTGTGTGTTTATCAGTCTAGAGCTCACAGGAGTCTTCATGACACGACAGTGACTCGGTGACTCAGTGAATCGGTTCAGTACCTGAGTCGTCTGCGAGTCTGTCGATCCGCTCCAGCACAGACACACACTCGCGCTCATCCTCGCTGACGGC
>NW_015677739.1:0-205 GCF_001515625.1 Sinocyclocheilus rhinocerous
CACACACACACACACACTCACACACACACTCACTCACACACTCTCACACACAAACACTCACACACACACTCACTCACACTCACTCTCTCACACACACACACTCGCTCTCACTAACACACACTCGCTCTCACTCACACACTCGCTCTCACTCACACACTCGCTCTCACTCACACTCACTCACACACACACACACACACACACACAC
>NW_015677740.1:0-206 GCF_001515625.1 Sinocyclocheilus rhinocerous
AATTCAAGGAAAAGTCTTAAAGGAATAGTTCACAAAAAAAAAAAAAGATCACCAATAGATCCTCTGCAGTAAATGGGTGCTGTAAGAATGGAAGTCCAAACAAAAACATCAAAATAATCCACACGACTCCAGTCCATCAATTAAAGTCTTGTGAAGCGACAAGTGGTGTGGATTATTGTGATGTTTTTTATCAGCTGTTTGGACTC
>NW_015677741.1:0-206 GCF_001515625.1 Sinocyclocheilus rhinocerous
TGCACACCACACCTTTTAAGGTCAAGTCATACAATATCCCCAATCTTGACACCCCAAATTACACAGGAATTATGTCATTAATCATTAATTATGACAAAAAAAAACTGCTAATCAGTCAAAACCATTAGTAGTTTTGAGTTATCTTGTCTGAACGTGGTAGAACTAATACCATTCAGTCTATGTGACCCTGCCTCTCCCTTCAGGCC
>NW_015677742.1:0-206 GCF_001515625.1 Sinocyclocheilus rhinocerous
AAAAAAAAGAGCTACCATGTTAATCTTACTGCATGCACCCAAGTGTGAAAAGTGGCAGGTTTTCTTCTTTTTCTTTTTTAAAATTTTTTGAGTAGACATTCAAAAACAGGACCAATTCAACAGATTGAAACTGATCATGTCTGTCAATTTTACTGGAATACATCTTTTTGTTGTCTTCCTCGGGAGAAGAAAAATGTCAATTATAA
>NW_015677743.1:0-206 GCF_001515625.1 Sinocyclocheilus rhinocerous
ATAACTACTATTTGCATACAGTGATACAAACTGTATTTAAAAAAAAACTAAGAATTTTAATTTTTAGTTATCGAAATAACTAGCAACCATTGAATTTTGATGGAATCTTGCCAAGTAATATAACACAAATACAAAAAAAATTAAATAAATCTTGCCCCCTTAAAGTGACTTGATTGTGTGGCAGTGATGTTCAGCATAGACATATG
>NW_015677744.1:0-206 GCF_001515625.1 Sinocyclocheilus rhinocerous
TTTTTTTGCTGTTAAAGGTCTAATAATAAAAAAAATAACTACAATCAAAAGCATCCTATCAAAAAAAAAACTCTTGAAATCAGTTCAATGTTTTTACCAAAGAAACTCCCCACTCCAAAGTCCACAGCAGCAGACCAGGGAACATAAAAGTACCCACACCTCACTATGAAGAGAGCAATAAATTAGGTAGCACAAATTATTCCACC
>NW_015677745.1:0-206 GCF_001515625.1 Sinocyclocheilus rhinocerous
AAAAAACACCTACGCATTCACAGCCATTACTCTGTCAATGGGAATAAAGGGAAATTGTCCTAAATTGTCTTGATTTTCCTTAAAAATATGGTCATTTCGTGATGTTTCTGACACAAATATGGATAGGGAGAGTTGATTTGGAAAATCTGAATGTTTACCACAGTAAAAGGACAGATCTACCCTACCTAGACGTGAACAGTGACTCA
>NW_015677746.1:0-206 GCF_001515625.1 Sinocyclocheilus rhinocerous
GAGAAAAATGTACACTAGAGGAGAATTTTTCAAAAAGTACATGCATTATATATTTACTCATATAATTGCAAAGATATAACGTTAATATAAAAAAAAATGGTTTAATACTTGTATACAAATCAGTTGTTACTTTTAACCTCAACAACAGGGTTCCCTAGTTTAGTTTAGAAAAATTGAGAAAAAATAACATACTTAATCGCAAGCTT
>NW_015677747.1:0-206 GCF_001515625.1 Sinocyclocheilus rhinocerous
TGTTGTTGATTTCGTCCAAACGAAAATAAATAAGCAAAAAAACACTGATATATTTCATACTTATTTAAAGTTTAAATATGTATTTACAGCCAATTGGACTGTTCTCAGGAGAGAATCGCCCCATCCGCTCCGCTCAGCTCCGCCCTTTGTACCGGTGCGCGCTCAATTTTATAGTATTTCATGCAGTGACAGGACACGAAATTCGT
>NW_015677748.1:0-206 GCF_001515625.1 Sinocyclocheilus rhinocerous
GGGGGCATTTCATCAGGCCCTATTATTGTAAATTAATTAATTAATTAATTTTTAAAAAATCATTATTAAAATGAAAAACTGAATTTGGTAAAAAGAAAAAATAAAGAATTTCAAGAAAAAATAAAACCTATTTCATAGAGCCCTAAAATTTAGTTTTTAGTAATTTAAGAGACTTAAATTATACATACTGTGACGAGAGGGGCGGG
>NW_015677749.1:0-206 GCF_001515625.1 Sinocyclocheilus rhinocerous
AACGCACCACCGTTTCCATTTAAAAAAACGTTTTGCACCGTTTTGTTGGGGCTGAACGCAGCCCAGGTCAATTGGGCAACTTCCTGGAAGAGTGAGATGTGCTGCTGTCATCTTTTTCAGAGGATATCACTCCGCTGGTAGTTCTTGGTGACTTAAGCCCTATTTGGACGGTAATTGTTTCTCATGTGGACGTCTGTAAAAATAAA
>NW_015677750.1:0-206 GCF_001515625.1 Sinocyclocheilus rhinocerous
AAAAAATACCATTTAAGTTTTCTACTTCAAAATGTGTTACTTGCTGTTTCTTTGTAACTGTGAAATACGGTAGCTTTTTTTGAGAAATATAGTGAAACTTGTCATTATTCACTGATAACCTTCCCCTTCACCTGTTAACCACTGTGACCAGAACATTTTGTGGTGAACTATTCCTTTGAAGCACAATCAGAGTGTTTATGTTATCA
>NW_015677751.1:0-206 GCF_001515625.1 Sinocyclocheilus rhinocerous
AAGAGGAGTGCATTATGGGTGTAAAAAATTTTTTTAAAATGTGCTAGAATTATGAAATTGATTTATGAACTTTGTTTTAAAATGCGAGTGGTTCTTTAGTGTGGAAAACTTGCCACCATGATGCCAGGGTGCTGCTATGCAATTACTATGGTAAAGAAAAAAAAAATTAATACTTTTATTTAGCAAGGATGCATTAAATTGATCAA
>NW_015677752.1:0-206 GCF_001515625.1 Sinocyclocheilus rhinocerous
AATGCTTTTTGTAGTAACCTCTAATACAATGTCTAAAACAAAAAATATGTTTAAATCAACATTTTGAGTCAAAATTAAAATAAAAACCATAAGTTCACTTATGATTTTAAGTGAGTAAGTTCACTTATGATAAGCTGATTAGCTAAGGCTCTGGAAATCATGAAAAGGTAAATGGCAGCTTATGTGTCCCAGGTGAGAAGGAGGGC
>NW_015677753.1:0-206 GCF_001515625.1 Sinocyclocheilus rhinocerous
AATCTCTATTCCTCCATCGTCCGTCACTGTCAGGGTCTTGTCTTGCTGTATGGAGAACTTTTCTCTGGCTATTGGGAAAAAAAATAAATAAAAAAATAAAAAATAGTAAAACATTTATCAAAATGTAGTTAACACATATGCATAACCTTTTCATTTTTGAGGGAAAAAAAACCTACCTTCAGCGATGAACATCTCAAAGCATGCCT
>NW_015677754.1:0-206 GCF_001515625.1 Sinocyclocheilus rhinocerous
AGGATAATCAGGTAAGAAGCAAAGAGCTTTAAACTCCCATCTAACTAGAGAACAGAGACAATGACACAATAGGGCTGCACAATTAATTTTAAAAAATGAGATAATGATTACAGCTGCTGCAAGTAACTAATAATGAAAATGTTGACTATAGCGAGGTCTCATCAGTAACAACATATAATTTAAGCAATATTATCACAAATGCGCTT
>NW_015677755.1:0-206 GCF_001515625.1 Sinocyclocheilus rhinocerous
AATTTCATAAATAATTTATTTAACAAGTAAATAAACAATAAAAAAGAATGCCGTTAAAATGAACGTCACATGCTTATTGTCACAAATTTGCTTATTTGATCAGTGACTTCAAATAGTTTATAAACAATAATTTTTACAAATATAAGGGATAAAAGATGTATTTTATAATTTAGTACTGCCCTTCAGATGCTACATAAGATAATTAC
>NW_015677756.1:0-206 GCF_001515625.1 Sinocyclocheilus rhinocerous
AAAAAAAACTGGCCCCTTTTAGACTTGCACTCTATTCATTTACAAACTGCTTGTTTCCTTAACCTGTTAACCCGCACATAGATGCACTTAGCGATCGGCTTTTTGCACAAATAATTTTTTGTTTTTTTTCTTCTTCAACATTTTTTTATATATGTGTGTGAGTTTTGTGGGGAATGTGGCTGTATCTGCATGATTACCATCTGTAT
>NW_015677757.1:0-206 GCF_001515625.1 Sinocyclocheilus rhinocerous
GCTTCTAAGCTTTCAAACGATATATAATTTATGATGATTACTAAACGATTTGATAGAGAAAAAGGACAACAACAAAAAAAGAGCGCCACAGGTGGGACGGTGACAGTTAAGGGGTTAATCATCTTCTGCTGAGATCTCGAGGGATTCAGGGCCAGATTCACTGATTAGTGTGAGAGCACAATCCCATACAAGTCCTGATGGGAGTG
>NW_015677758.1:0-206 GCF_001515625.1 Sinocyclocheilus rhinocerous
TATTATATTATTGTTGCTTTTGTTAAAATAATCACAAGATGAATTGATTTTTTCCCCAGTAGTCTGTTTTATTGAAACAAATATGAACATTTTTGCATTTAGATACAGAAGAACTTTGCATGTTGAATATTAAAAACAAATGAACAAACAAAAACAAAAAAGATCTCCATGTCTGCCATGCAAATCAACTGTTCCTGCTCATTCCC
>NW_015677759.1:0-205 GCF_001515625.1 Sinocyclocheilus rhinocerous
TGTGTATTTATATATACATAATAAATATACACAGTACACACATGTTATGTAAAGAAAAACTTATTATGGATGTGATTAATCGCGATTAAACGTTTGACAGCACTAGTTAAAACAGTCAATGTGACATCAGTGGTTCAACTGTAATTTTACGAAGCTATGGGAATACTTTTTGTGCACAAAGAAAACAAAAATAACAACATTATTC
>NW_015677760.1:0-206 GCF_001515625.1 Sinocyclocheilus rhinocerous
CAATCCAACCGTATCAGGCCCTTTTTCTTGCCTACAATTCAGAAGTTCTCAGTCTACATCCCCTCTTGACCCTCTTTTGTCGTTGACTCACTGTAACCACCCAGTCATGCGTTTTTGGTTTAAAAAAACATCTATACAAACGATGTTCAATAAACATCGTACAACCAGTCATACCCGTAGAAAGATTTTCCAGCCACTCCTTCCGA
>NW_015677761.1:0-206 GCF_001515625.1 Sinocyclocheilus rhinocerous
TTTAAAAACAGCCACGGGTAAAGTTTACCCCGTGGCGGTTCTAGTGTTAATGGACAACTAGGCTATATCAGGGAAAATACATCAGCGCAGTCCGGCACAGAGAAAAGAAAAAGCCCGAGAAGAAGCCCGTGCATCACTTTTAGGTATACGTTCATAATCCGGTGAAACTTTTTTGACTGTTGATGTTAGTAACGTGTTTTAAAGGG
>NW_015677762.1:0-206 GCF_001515625.1 Sinocyclocheilus rhinocerous
AAAAAAATGGATCACTGTGACTATTAACAGTAGCTTAACAAACATCAATCAAACTTGGCACACTCTTCAGTCTTTTATGACTACATATAATTTTTTTTACAGTTTTTTTTTACACTGTAAAAATAGTAAATCAAAACCTTACCGTAAAGGAATAGTTCACCCAAAAATGAAAATTTCTCATCCTCAGCCATCCAATATGTATGTGT
>NW_015677763.1:0-206 GCF_001515625.1 Sinocyclocheilus rhinocerous
AATTAATAAATGTTTATATCATTAAAGTTGTACATATCAATATGTTAAAAATATGAAATTTGCTAAAAACAGCCAAAAATGAAGTTTTAGAAGTTTAGAAATTAAGATTATTTCCACATCATTTAATTTAACCTGAGTCAAGGGTTTAATTGAATGCATAATTTTTTTTTTTTTTAAATACATTGTATTAACATTAAACTGAGAAC
>NW_015677764.1:0-206 GCF_001515625.1 Sinocyclocheilus rhinocerous
TATTTTATATTTTTAGTTCTTTTTTTATATAAATGTATGCTTTTTAAAAAAATCTTATATAAACGTTTCATTTCCTGGTATTTCCAGGTTTTTCATGACTGTAGGAGCCATGTTGATTGATTTGATTTGGATTATAAATGGCATTCGTAAAAAAAAAAAGTAGAAGCTTGATCTGAAGTAATGGATACAAGTTTATTGCCTGAGGT
>NW_015677765.1:0-206 GCF_001515625.1 Sinocyclocheilus rhinocerous
AAAAAAGGCTTTATAAAGGTAAAAATGCCCATAAAAGGTAAAAAATCGATTTAAAATTATTGGAAAAGATTAATCTGCTACATGACAATAGGCTAGATCAGCTGGAGTACTGTTTTTGTTTTATATGCTGCTAAGAAGACACCCCAGTAGATGGGTCAAGTATAGCTCCATCATTGTTCAGAGTAAAAAATTAGTTTTAATAAATA
>NW_015677766.1:0-206 GCF_001515625.1 Sinocyclocheilus rhinocerous
TAACATACATGGAAGTATGGGAATTATGTAGTGACCAAAAAAATTTAATCTTTAAATGTTCAAATTAAAATGAATGACATTTTTAAAAAAATTTTTAATTAAAATTTTAAAAAGTTGTGTAAGAGATTTTGTAAGAATTTCTTATAAAATGTATGTTTATTTACTATTTTCATTTTATTTTTAGAATTTCAGTCATTTAAGCATGA
>NW_015677767.1:0-206 GCF_001515625.1 Sinocyclocheilus rhinocerous
AAAAATGGGGGGGAAATCATACTCTAAATATGAAAATAAAAACTCCAGTAGGTGACAGCAAGTCACTCATGAGTGAGTCATTGAATCATTAATTCAACCGACTTGTTAATTGACTGATTGATTCAGTGACTGTATTTGTGAATCTGAATCTTTGAATCACTGACTCGCTCGATTCCTTCAGAATGTGGGTGAAGGAATCGAGTGAT
>NW_015677768.1:0-206 GCF_001515625.1 Sinocyclocheilus rhinocerous
AAAAACATGGACGTAGTGTCCGTGACGTCACCTGTAGAGTTCCGATGAGCCTTTTTGAAGCTCAAAGTGGGCGGAGCGGGCCTTCGCCATCTTTGCAGCGCGTCACTCCTGGATAATCAAAAATGGGCAAAAAGGCGGGAGCAGGTTGCTGAAACCACGCTCACCTAGCTCGACGGCAGTGTCAGCAGCGGCAATCCACCTGTCAC
>NW_015677769.1:0-206 GCF_001515625.1 Sinocyclocheilus rhinocerous
GTGACAGTGCTTGCATGTTTTTTGCCATGAAATCCAGCATTTTCAATTTCTCTAGTCTAAGAAGTAGTCTTTAAATGTAAAAATATCACCAAACATGCACATTCCAAGCATTACATTTTGCTTGGAAACCAAATCCTCTGCCATCGTCCGTATTTGCGTACTCTTTGCCCTGTGAACCAGGTTTTACTCTTCACGTGATAAATTAA
>NW_015677770.1:0-206 GCF_001515625.1 Sinocyclocheilus rhinocerous
CCAATAGTACTGGCTACAGTTGCCACAAAGTAAAGAAAGATAGGTAGGCCTATATACTGACTGACAGAACGATAGACAGACAAAACAATATACACAGACAAACAGAACGATATAGATAAACAGAAAGACAGACAGTTAGACAGATAGATAGACAGACAGACAGATAGGTTCAGACTTACCAATAGTACTGGCTACAGTTGCCACAA
>NW_015677771.1:0-206 GCF_001515625.1 Sinocyclocheilus rhinocerous
ATCTGGGATTGAAAATCTAATTTAAACCTGGATGAAAAGTTTTTTTAAAATCATATAACATTAGAAAAAATGCCAAATGAATTATTTTCACTAGTGGTCTCAAACGTTTGGACCTCATTTTAGTATTAATTACAACACATAACCCTATTATAAATCCAAAGATAAATTAAAGGGATACTGTCAGACTGATTGGTGTTGTTCTCGTC
>NW_015677772.1:0-206 GCF_001515625.1 Sinocyclocheilus rhinocerous
TCTTTGATAAATGGAAAGTTCAAAAGAACAGCAATTATTTGAAATAAAAATATTTTTGTCACTTTTGAACAATTTGATGCATCCTCGCTGAATAAAATTATTTTAATTAAATTGTTAATTTCTTTTAAAAAAACAGCATCACATTTTCAACAGTAGTGTAATTTTTTCTATTTCTTTCATTTTCTGTTGTCCAAAATCATTTTTTG
>NW_015677773.1:0-206 GCF_001515625.1 Sinocyclocheilus rhinocerous
AAAATTAAGCTTTGCCATCACAGGAAAAAATGACAGTTTAAAATATAAAACAATTATTTTAAGTTGTTAAAACATTTCAAAATGTTACTAATGTTACTGTATTTTTGATCAGTTAAGTCTTGGCGAAGCATAAGAGACTACTTTCAAAAACATTAAAACCTCCTATGCTAATTTTATATATGTGTAATACTAAAGCACAGAGTAGA
>NW_015677774.1:0-206 GCF_001515625.1 Sinocyclocheilus rhinocerous
AAAATTTAATACAATTTAATAAAAATGTATTAAAAAAATTAATTGAATTGATTTTTCTTTTTCTATTTATTTAATTATGTTTAATACAAATGTAACGTTTTTCATACCACCCACCTCTTTTCCACTTTGTTCAAAATAATTAATATTATAAATAAAATAATGACCCTGATGAGAGAACGAGGAAGGCCAGAGGGGTTAACAGGCGC
>NW_015677775.1:0-206 GCF_001515625.1 Sinocyclocheilus rhinocerous
AAAATCCAGCATTTAGTTGATCCTGATAAGCGCTCATTATCACAGCTGCAAACATGACGGCTTTCTTCTAACATGAGGGGGTTTGTTTCCAGGCGGAACTTTAAAGAACGCGACACGCACATCTCCCGGAAATCCTGGATAATTGAACCAATCCAATGACAACTTCAAAACTCCCGAAGTGTTTCCAATTTTGTGTGCCGTATGCA
>NW_015677776.1:0-206 GCF_001515625.1 Sinocyclocheilus rhinocerous
TATTATATTTCATAATATTACCAGATTTTCTGTATTTTTGATCAACCAAATGCAGTCTTGGAGAGCATAAGAGACATCTTTCAAAAAGATTTTTAAAAAACCTTAGCGACCCCAAACTTGTAAACGTTAGTATAAATTAGCATATATGATCTTAATTTGTTTCATTTGTCTTTAAAGGGGTCATATGATGTTGCTAAAAAGAACAT
>NW_015677777.1:0-206 GCF_001515625.1 Sinocyclocheilus rhinocerous
CATGATTGGACTAAATCAAACAGAACAGACCAGAATAGAATATAATAGAATAGATTGCAACTTGCTACTATCACATTTTCATAGAATAAAATTTGTTGCTATCACTTTTTCATAATTGGACTAAATCAAACAGAATAGAATAGAATAGAACTTGTTGCTATCACTTTTTTATAATTGGACTAAATCAAACACAGAATAGAATAGAA
>NW_015677778.1:0-206 GCF_001515625.1 Sinocyclocheilus rhinocerous
GTAATGATGCTGAAAATTCAGCTTTGCCACCACAGGAAGAAATTTGATTTTTAAATATATTTTAAATAGGAAACTGTTTTAAATTGTATTAATATTACTGTATTTACTGTGTTTTTTCTTTAAAAAAAACATTACCAATGCTTTGGATATTGACACCCCTTCTGCATCCCTAAAAAAAATTGTTTCTTTAATTATTACACTAGCCA
>NW_015677779.1:0-206 GCF_001515625.1 Sinocyclocheilus rhinocerous
CATAGTGGGACTTTTTGCCATATTGATTTTGATCCTTTAACTGTGCGCTAACAAAAAGTAATATATTTAAAATACATTTATTCAATACCAAGCATAGTTCAAATCTAATAACGTATTTACTGACATATTGCTCGGGACTTACTGATATAAAAATGATAATTAAACTTTATTTGGAGTAGGCTACTACTTGTGCACAATGCACATTT
>NW_015677780.1:0-206 GCF_001515625.1 Sinocyclocheilus rhinocerous
CCAAAATATATTCAAAATATATATTGCAAACAATGAAACTTAATGGAATGTATTTTTAAATTGAAAATTTATTTAGTTTCAACCTTCATATACCAAAATGTATTTCAGGGGCATTTTCAATCAATACATTTTCTATTTATAGATACTGTAATATTGTATTGTTTTGGAACATTCTAAAGCATGTTCCTAATTTCTAATTTTTATTT
>NW_015677781.1:0-204 GCF_001515625.1 Sinocyclocheilus rhinocerous
GTGTGACTGACCGTGGAGCAGCACATGAGCACGATGATGAAGGCCTCGATGACGCCGCCGATGCCCACCATCCAGGTCATCCTGAGAAACAGAATCACGCCCAGGATGTTCTGCAGGCAGGGCAGGTAGACACCCATCAGCGTTCCCATCCGCGGAGCCTGTCGAGACACACACACACACACACACACACACACACACACACAC
>NW_015677782.1:0-205 GCF_001515625.1 Sinocyclocheilus rhinocerous
TCGCTTTCACAACGAAAAACACAGCGGCCTAGCGTGAGCGGAATCTGCGGCTTAGCGTGAGCTGAGGCCGGGCTAGAGTGAGCAGACGCAGTGGGGTTGAGAACGGCGCAGCCGGCGCAGCACATGTGACGACCCCGGGCTTCGTCCACGGTGAAAGCTGATCCCGCGATCCACAGCACTAAGTTGATGTATTCCCTCAGCGACC
>NW_015677783.1:0-206 GCF_001515625.1 Sinocyclocheilus rhinocerous
AAAAGACAGATTTCTCTGTGGTGACGTATGCCAGACTTCTTCAATTATTTTGTCTGCTTAAACCCTTTCTTACAATTGATTGTAAGCTCGATTCAGATCCGCCTCCATTCAATCAAAATCCGACGGATAGAACAACGTTCTGCCCTACATTGTCATTTTATTCAGATGTACGCCACAACACCGAAGAAAAGATCTGTCGCTACTTT
>NW_015677784.1:0-206 GCF_001515625.1 Sinocyclocheilus rhinocerous
AAAAGAGTCAATGTTGTGGAGATCAGAGGAGGACACTATAACTGAAGATTTTTGAGAAGTGTATTGAACAGAATAGATTTTGATTGAAATTGTAATTATTTACTTTTTTTTAAACCAAAGTTCAGAAAGTGAAAGTAAATTGTAGATCGTTGCAGAAGAAAAGGAAATGGATTCCAAGTCTGTGGAAGAGCTTTCTTGTCCCGTGT
>NW_015677785.1:0-206 GCF_001515625.1 Sinocyclocheilus rhinocerous
CTGGAACTGGGACTAGGATGAAAAACAGGAAAAGGTAGCAAAATTTTATTCTTCATACTCATAACTCATTAAAGCAAAAAGACCCAAAAAGCTGTGGTTTAAGTGAATTCAGAACAGCTAAGGGGTGTTAGGCACGACACAAAGCAGAGGACCTAAAACCATGTTAGCTGTTCTAAATGCACTGTAAACCACGGCTTCATGGGTTT
>NW_015677786.1:0-206 GCF_001515625.1 Sinocyclocheilus rhinocerous
TATATATATATATGTTACTAGGTGTTGTAGAAAGTAAAATAACTTCCTTGTGTACAACCCTGTTTCAGTCTCTTTCAATATAAATGTTACTGCTGACTCACTCATAAAAACTCATGTCGCCATCTAATAACAGAACAATGTAACTAATTACCATCACAAACACACACACACACACACACGCACACACACACAAACCCTCTACATTG
>NW_015677787.1:0-206 GCF_001515625.1 Sinocyclocheilus rhinocerous
AAACAACCGGCTCGGTGGGCACCCGGGCGGGGGCGTTACCCCTTGTGAGGCCTTGCGGACCTTCGACTCGATCTCTCACGTGACCGCAGAAATAAAAAGCTTCCTTGGCACAATGGGGTCGGGCAGGGACATGCTCCGAATGATCAAAAATGCGGGATAATGCGTCCGGTTTGATGTTCTTAGAACCTGGACGGTAAGAAATGGAA
>NW_015677788.1:0-206 GCF_001515625.1 Sinocyclocheilus rhinocerous
AAACCCTTTCTAACATGAGATCACAAAATAAGAAGCTTATAAAAACCATAAAAATTCTAAAGCTTTTCAAATTTATGTAACTACCCTAATATTATATAGCACTTTTTTTTATCCTAGTATTTTTTATTACATTTTTTTATGTTTATGTTCATTTTATGTTTTTTTGTTGTTGTTATTCTGTTTTACATGCTTTAAACTGTACAACA
>NW_015677789.1:0-206 GCF_001515625.1 Sinocyclocheilus rhinocerous
CCTTTTTTGTGTGATGCAAACTGAAGTTGAAGTAGAGTTGTATATAAATTCTCAGTGGTTTTTTTTGGCAACTGTTTCTCAGAAGGAATTGAACTTAGAAAACTCTATTTACGTTGAAATCAGAGACTATTATAACATGTCTGTCTTAATTTTTTAAGCAGTTCATACAACTATAAAGTGCATAAAGTATCAAACTATCATCATGT
>NW_015677790.1:0-206 GCF_001515625.1 Sinocyclocheilus rhinocerous
ATATTACATATTGTAAAAAGGGGCATAATATGTCTCCTTAAATAATAATCCATACGGAGAAGAAAACTTCATGCCGTTTGATCAAATGCATACTTATAGAATACAAAAGGTAAAAATCTCCCGTAAAACGTAAGCCTGTAGTGTATTAAGTCACAAGGTTATTGTTCAGGCCTTCATTCTCAACACAAACACAAGGGAATCAATAA
>NW_015677791.1:0-206 GCF_001515625.1 Sinocyclocheilus rhinocerous
TTATTATTTATTATATGTATATTATATCAAGTTACTAGTAAATATCATTTATAATTATATATTAAAACAATTCAGAACTACAAAATTATACAGCAGAACAATATATATTATAAAGATTGTAATGCACTAGCACTAGTCAACATTTGAAGTAGATCAAAACCTTTCATCAAAGTTGTTCTAAAACCAAAATGCGTTCTTGTCTTAGG
>NW_015677792.1:0-206 GCF_001515625.1 Sinocyclocheilus rhinocerous
AAATCACTTTAAGGAGTCAAATATCACCTCGTAATGGGAAGGATAATTTTTGATAAAAATTTTGGATTATTGATTAAAAGGTGCTCCTAAAATTTTGAACATGCTCCTAAATTTTTTAAGTCACAAGTGCTCCTAAAACGAAAAGTAAGCGTAGAGCCCTGTTATCTGGGACAGTTGAGATTTAGCTCAGGAGCATTCATATTGCT
>NW_015677793.1:0-206 GCF_001515625.1 Sinocyclocheilus rhinocerous
ATATAAACTCACTTTATTTCAGCTAGCTGCCAAGGCATAATTTTTCATTTTCGTTTAGCTTAATTTGAAGTACTAAAATAACTCAAACGAAATCAACTAAAACGAATAAATACAAATAAATAAAAACTATATAGACAAAAACTAAAAATGACAAAAATACACTACAAAATTACTAAAACTTTGAAAACAGAAAATATAAAAAAAAA
>NW_015677794.1:0-204 GCF_001515625.1 Sinocyclocheilus rhinocerous
AAATATTATAAATGTCATTAAAAATTAGATTGTGATATACAGCTATACATTTGATCCACATTAACATTAACCATATATTGGAGATAAATGTGTACACAAAACTGAGCTAAATCTGACAAAATGTCCATATGGAGAAGTAAGTAAATAAACAAGCAATAGAAGTCTGTGTGTGTGTGTGTGTGTGTGTGTGTGTGTGTGTGTGTG
>NW_015677795.1:0-206 GCF_001515625.1 Sinocyclocheilus rhinocerous
GATGTTTTAATTGACTGATGTTATGATTACTGACTTTATATTTGAGAATTTATTTTTTAAATAAAAAATATTTATTTATTGAATTTATTGACTTTATATTTGAGAATATATTTGAGTACAATTTTCTTATACCTGAGAAAAGTGGTTCCCTCCCAGTATATTATTACCTTCTGAGGATTTATAACACAATACAGTGATACTGGTTA
>NW_015677796.1:0-206 GCF_001515625.1 Sinocyclocheilus rhinocerous
TGGTCCTTCAGTTTAACAGGTCAAAAATTTAGAATAATTAACATTTTTAGTATTTTTGAAAAAAAGCCTGTTATTCTCACCAAGGCTGCATTTATTTGATAAAAAATATAGATTTTAATATTGTGATATAAGTGTTTACTATTTTAAAACATTTTAAAAAGATTTATTTCTGTGATGTCAAAGCTGAATTTTCAGCATCATTACTC
>NW_015677797.1:0-206 GCF_001515625.1 Sinocyclocheilus rhinocerous
TCTTTATTCACCAGGTGTGCGCAAACACACTAGGAATTTGTTGTGTTTTTTTTTAAATAAATAAGTATTAAAATACAAAATAAATATATACATTAAAAAAATTTAATAAATAGATAATTCATTTAAAAAATAAATAAATACAATTTCTTTTTAGTTTTATAAGTCAATAATATACGAAAAATTTTTTATTTTTGAGCAAAATTCTG
>NW_015677798.1:0-206 GCF_001515625.1 Sinocyclocheilus rhinocerous
GCTACATGACAGTATATCTTGCATCTGCATTTCCTAAATACATCATAAGTGGAAGAATAACTAGTCATTTTAGAAACCACAGTGAAGAACAACATTTAAAATAAACCTAAGTCTTTCTTAAAAGTGTTACAGCCTCTTCTTCAGCTCTCTGAACAAGAACGGTTTGTAAAAACTTCTGCTTTCCTTCATGAAAGAGTAAGCACACT
>NW_015677799.1:0-206 GCF_001515625.1 Sinocyclocheilus rhinocerous
GCTGCCACCTGCTGGCAGTTTTAATTTCACATTTAAAGTATCTTTAATTTTTTTTCAATTATTTCAAATATCAGTTTTCAACGTTTTATGATTAATATATCAAAACATTATTTATGCATTTGTGACTGCAGGTTAAATGCATTCATGTCCTGAATTAAACCGTGTGTAAACGCATCTAAATGCCACTTCAGATGCAGCTTATGTCT
>NW_015677800.1:0-206 GCF_001515625.1 Sinocyclocheilus rhinocerous
AAACGATATATCGAAAAATCGATTTTTTTTTTTTGCCCAGCCCTAGTTGTTATAATTCTGTGTTTTTGTATAACTCTCTCTCTTTGTGTGTGTGTGTGTGTGTGTCTGTCAGAGCACATCCCGACGGACCTGCGAGACCCATTCTACACGGATCAGTACTGCGTGGAGCACATCAAGCCTCCGGTGCTGTCGCTGCTGCTGTCCTC
>NW_015677801.1:0-206 GCF_001515625.1 Sinocyclocheilus rhinocerous
AAATAATGTAAACTTGACTGACTGCTTCATTTCCACTTTAAGACCAGGCTTCCAAAACCTATTGACCCATGAATTTTCAAGACTTTTTCAGTCATTTGATTACTGGATAAGGATTTCTGCAAATAATTTAATAGAGATTGCACACAAAATGAAAAGTCAGTTTGAAATTATTATTAATTATTAAAACAATAATAATGATAAAAAAT
>NW_015677802.1:0-206 GCF_001515625.1 Sinocyclocheilus rhinocerous
AAACGTTTTGCACTGTTTTTGTCGGGGCTGAACGCAGCCCTGGTTTAGAAGCCTCGCCCCTAGAGTTTACGACACGGACAAACGAAACCCGGCCAAAAAGAGGAAGTACCTAATCTCGTCAAATTGAAATTGATCTTACTCCAAAAACACCCGTTAACCTAGTAATTGCAAACAATTAGGCTACATTAATTTATGTAATTTATATG
>NW_015677803.1:0-206 GCF_001515625.1 Sinocyclocheilus rhinocerous
AAATAAATTCAATTCTGAGTGCACGTGATTCTTGGGTGGGGAGGGCGCGTGGTCCATGAGAAATAGTCCTGCGACCACAGCTGCAAAAAATCCTAGAGGAAACACTGCATACATTTAATAGAATTAGAAAAATGCCATTACAAAGGTAAAAAGAAAATGCTCCTGTAAATCACTTTGAGTCAAATGTCACCTCATATTAGGAAGGC
>NW_015677804.1:0-206 GCF_001515625.1 Sinocyclocheilus rhinocerous
AAATATTAATTTATTATTATTATAAAATTATAAATTTTATTTATAATTTTAAAAGATTATAAATTATAAAAGATTAATGTCAAGCACTCAAATGCTACTCCGTGTAACTAAAACACTCTCCTCCCGATCTGGAAACTTCAATTAAAAAGGACCGTCACACACATAGACACGTATGAAGTATGAGTATATGGATGGACAGACAGGGC
>NW_015677805.1:0-206 GCF_001515625.1 Sinocyclocheilus rhinocerous
AAATATTTTCCTCTTTTTTTTTTTTTTTTTTAGATGGTCATTGAACTACTTTTGTACAGAATGTTTTATAATGTTCTTGTAAATTAAAGGTAAATATTGTTTCGATTGCATTTCGGAGAGAAACTGAGGTCTTATCAAATGTATCACTTTCAGTGAAATAATGTTTAAATATGACGTCTTTAAAAATTATTCTGACAGCGTTTCTG
>NW_015677806.1:0-206 GCF_001515625.1 Sinocyclocheilus rhinocerous
TACGGATGTTTAAGGAGGAAAGTTTTACTCACAAGTTGACCGCTTCATTCAGTAACCATTTTTTTTCCCAGACAGACATTCGATCATTTCTGTTAACAGGTAGATCTAACACTAATATTCAGGTACGAAAATACTGCAGAAATTGAATGAAGTAATCAAACGTAAAATAACACTGGATAGTCTTCACTGTATAAATAAATACAGAC
>NW_015677807.1:0-206 GCF_001515625.1 Sinocyclocheilus rhinocerous
TATAATTTTTTAATAAACCAAAACTTTAAAATTTACAACATAATTTAAATCTTAAACATTATTTAATGCATTAGGTATCACAAACTAACAATGACCAGCTTTTACAGCATTAATTAATGTAGGTTAATGTTCATTTTTACATATATTGTATATTTACTTACATACTGTTCAAATGTTTGGGGTCTTTTTTTTGAAGAAGAATTTAA
>NW_015677808.1:0-206 GCF_001515625.1 Sinocyclocheilus rhinocerous
AAATCAGTGCGCCGGCTCATCCTCTGCAGTTTGAAGCTGCACCGCACGAACGGAGGCTGATCATGAATATAAAACACATCAGATTCGTCATATAATGGGGATCGAGGACGCGAGCATGAGGAACGGACGGGCTCTGTCCGATCAGTGGGCCGACAGCGTGGTTGTCCGGCCCCGGACGACCGAGCAGCACATCACGGTGAATAAGA
>NW_015677809.1:0-206 GCF_001515625.1 Sinocyclocheilus rhinocerous
AATTTAGAATTAGGCTGCAGACTGCCAAGTTTTAATACAATTTGTTTATGATCTGATAGGGGAGCAAAATCATGAGAAATGTCTTTAGTAAGATGAAGAATTGAAGAGGAGATTAAAAATAAATCTATTCTAGAACGAAGAGATACATTTTTATTGGACCAAGTATAATCCTGGGAATCTGGGTTATAAAATCGCCATACATCAGT
>NW_015677810.1:0-206 GCF_001515625.1 Sinocyclocheilus rhinocerous
AAATCTTGGAAATATCATACAAGTAGTAAAATATTGATTTGAATGTTTTTAACACAAAAAGCTATATATAAATTATTGATAAAAAAAATCTTGGAAATGTCATACAAATAGAAAAATGTTGATTTAAAAAAAATTTTAACATAAAAATATATAAATTATTAATTGTTTAAAAAAAATCTTGGAAATGTAATACAAACGGTAAAATG
>NW_015677811.1:0-206 GCF_001515625.1 Sinocyclocheilus rhinocerous
AAATTAATGCCTGACATTTGCTGAAGTGAATCCATATGTTTTGGAAGTCTTCAGTAATAGCAGTACTCGGTGTCGTATTCAAATGCCACCAGGAATTTAGCAGAATGCTACTAACTACCAAAAATACACAGGAAGGAGAAACAATGGGCCGTATATGAATCATCAGTGACCTTTTGACATTTCGCACACTTCCTCTTACTGGCCAG
>NW_015677812.1:0-206 GCF_001515625.1 Sinocyclocheilus rhinocerous
AAAAAAAAAGTATCTTGGTTTCCACAAAATTATTAAGCAGTTAAAACTGTTTTAAACATTGACAAAAATAATATAATAATTAATAACTGCTTATAACTGAGCACCGAAATCAGCATATTTGATTTCTAAAGGATCATGTGACACTAAAGACTGGAGTAATCATACTGAAAATTCAGCTTTGCATCACAGGAATAAATTACATTTTA
>NW_015677813.1:0-206 GCF_001515625.1 Sinocyclocheilus rhinocerous
AACCCTTTAAAGTGGCGTCAGCTAGCCAAGTTTTTAAACCGATTTGTAGGGTTAAATTATGGGTGAGTGGTCACAGTTTAATGGCCTTACATACCCAGTCAACCTTTATACTTTTTCCATATTTAAGTGCAGTCGTTGAAGTTTTTATTAAGTGATTTTGTTGTTTTCCATGCCGCATTAGTTTATTTAGCCGTTAGCAAGCTTAT
>NW_015677814.1:0-206 GCF_001515625.1 Sinocyclocheilus rhinocerous
AAATTATGGTTTATTAACGTCCACAACCCTAAACCTACCCTTACAAGTAATGCAAATACAGTAATAATTGTTTTTCAGCGTGAGCAAAAGAATGCAATTCATCCTCTTGGTATAAGTGTGAGGACACTTTCAGCAAATGTTATTTTTTGGGGGGGTGAACCATTCCTCCTATAAAAGGCACTTGCAAGTTTTGTCATTATTTACTT
>NW_015677815.1:0-206 GCF_001515625.1 Sinocyclocheilus rhinocerous
TCTGATGAGTATAACCAGGTCGTATATTTCTAAAACAAAAGCAAAAAAGATATTTTGCTGTATCCTGCTTGCAAAATTATTTACTACAACAAAATCAATCCCCTATTTTTTAAAATAAATAAGCATTGTGAAATATTATTACTATCTAACTGTTTTCTATTGAAATATATTTGAAAATGTAATTTATTCCTGTGATGCAAAGCTGA
>NW_015677816.1:0-206 GCF_001515625.1 Sinocyclocheilus rhinocerous
TGAAAAGCGCTGTACAAATAAACTTGACTTGACTTGACTTGACTGCTGGTAATGATGATTGAAAGGACTGAATGATAGGCTCCTCCTGAACCTATACGACCAAGTTCTCAAGTGGACAAACAAGTCTAAGAAAGACATGTCAAAACTAGTTTGTGTAGACGCTAGGGATGCACCGATACCGATACTGGTATCGGTATCGGACCCGA
>NW_015677817.1:0-206 GCF_001515625.1 Sinocyclocheilus rhinocerous
CAAACCTTGACACAACAGGACATTCTGAGACACACAAAGTTTAGTAAAATTCTGCACCAGCTCAGAAGCACCAGATTTTGATTCAGTTTATTTACTTTGTCTAACACATTGTGTTTATGAACATTTGTTCTGTGTAGTATTTTTGCACCACATGTATTGCAATATTATAAATGTATGAATGAATAATTTTTGCTGGCCAAAATGGC
>NW_015677818.1:0-206 GCF_001515625.1 Sinocyclocheilus rhinocerous
ATCTTTGAATGACTAATGAACATTTAATTTCACAAAACTTGCAAATTAGTCGGATCCAGTTGTGAGATCTTGTGAAGTGTGCATTTGGATCCTGCATGATCGCGTGTTCTCTGCGTGACGTTCGATCCGTGCGCATGTAATGTGGACAGGTGGAGAGTTCAGAAATAAAAATTATATCGGCCATCGGCCACCCTGCTTTCCAAGAT
>NW_015677819.1:0-206 GCF_001515625.1 Sinocyclocheilus rhinocerous
TAAAATTTTTCTTTGTGAAATAAATTTCACAAAGAAAATGAAGCTTGTTTTTGAGGATTTTCTGTATTATGGCATTATTTTGAGAATATATGAAAAATGAGTATACATGAAAATGAGAGAAAAATATATTAAATATAAATAAATACAATTCTAAAGTACATTGTAATTTAATCATTTTAAATAAAATCTATCTATCTATCTATCTA
>NW_015677820.1:0-206 GCF_001515625.1 Sinocyclocheilus rhinocerous
CATAATAAATAATAATTTCTGTTTACCAGTTATCTGACCACAAAAATAATTTGAATCAGTATTCATCATAACCAAAGCAATTTTGGTTGACTGTATGAATGTATAGACACAAATTTTGGTTGTCTGTATCGTACATATATCTCTCTAGTCTGTTGCAGATTAGTTTTTTTTGTGGGTATTTTTGACCCACTTTTTTGTTTTACACA
>NW_015677821.1:0-206 GCF_001515625.1 Sinocyclocheilus rhinocerous
ATATTGTAGAAAAATTCCACTCTAAATAGTGACGAAACACGACCCCTTAATACATGTTAACCAGGAGTCACTCATTTAGAATCGCGACATTGTCTGATAAAATCAACATACATGTACAGTAGATGCATGCTGAGCGGCTATGCGGTGGTTTTGGCTATAGCCTATTACTTTTTTGTCTCATGCAGCGCACTGCCTGCGTCTGAGTA
>NW_015677822.1:0-206 GCF_001515625.1 Sinocyclocheilus rhinocerous
CCAAAGCTATAATAATTTCGTCTGTGGAATACCAAGAAGGATATTATGAAGAATGTTGGTAACCAAACAGTTTCTGTTCCCATTGACTTCCATAAAACGGACCGTTTGGTTACCGAAATTCTTCAAAATATTTTCTTTCGTCTTTGGAACACAAAAGAAAAGAATTTTGGTAATCACAGGGTTTCGGGAATTGTTGGGGACCAAAA
>NW_015677823.1:0-206 GCF_001515625.1 Sinocyclocheilus rhinocerous
AAAAACAAAAGTGTTGCGTTTATAATTTTGTTCAGTGTATTTAGGGCGGATATTATGCAAATTGGGACGCAGGGCACGTCTGTGTCTCGTTAGCCATGGCATCGTTAAATCAATCAGAGGGATACCTGTGCTTGCTTCTTTTTACAAAGAAGCGCAATTCACGGTTCAATGTTGGACAGCGCAAGCCTCAGGTCATCCTCCACCTG
>NW_015677824.1:0-206 GCF_001515625.1 Sinocyclocheilus rhinocerous
TTTAAAACATCCATGCCTGGGTTGTTCTGTGCCACCTCTGTAGCGAAAATGAATTTTGTTAATATTGATTTCTTTTGTTTGGTAACTTATTCTAATTCTAATTCTACTTGTTCTTATTCTGTTGTTTTAATTAGAAATTTTGGAAAAGCTCATGAATATAATTTTTTGAATTTGACATAAAAGATGACATGCTTTTAATAAAGTTA
>NW_015677825.1:0-206 GCF_001515625.1 Sinocyclocheilus rhinocerous
TCATTTGTATTATTACTATCAAAATGTCCTTTCAATTGAAAAGTTATATATTTTTATTATTTAAATGATAAGTTACCACTACATTAATCCTGTTCCATTGTAAAATAAAAAGTCAGTATTTATAATATTATTAATATTATTATTAAATACAGACTTTTGAAATTATTGCAATAGTAAGATTTTATTGATTTGTTTGTTATAATTAA
>NW_015677826.1:0-206 GCF_001515625.1 Sinocyclocheilus rhinocerous
AAATGTCTTCAGGAGACTTTGCATGGATGCACAAGTCATATGCACAAATTTTGTTATGCCTTTAATGAAACTCTCATTATTAACTTTTTTTGAGAATGTTCCGTACAACAGCAAGGGGATTATTTTTAAGCTTAGCTGCAATTTTTCTATTTGACAATACAGCATGTAGGGTCGAGGTTTGGACCTGAGTCCCCTTAGACACGAAT
>NW_015677827.1:0-206 GCF_001515625.1 Sinocyclocheilus rhinocerous
CTCTCCCAAAATTTGCACTTAAAACAAAAAGCGCTTTGCTAAAATGAAATGTCTGGGTTTTTGAGGGCTAATGAAAAGCATGCTCCAGCGAATCCATTTCTCAAAACCTAGACAGCGTTTTTGGGCATTACTGCTTGCTGTCTAGATAGGTAGCTCAACAAGTTTTGAGACCCAGCCATCCACTAATGAACCCTAAAACATGTAGT
>NW_015677828.1:0-206 GCF_001515625.1 Sinocyclocheilus rhinocerous
AAATTCTGTTTTCCATTATTCTCTGGATTCCATTTTAATGGTTCCGTTAAATATTAATTATCAAAAGCATCTCCAATTAATTGATTTTATTAAAAAGAAAAAAGAAAAGTATTTCTTTTTTCAGAAATACTGCACATTTACATTTTTCTGTTAAATAACATTTCTGGTAAATAACATTTCTGGTAAATACTCCTTTAAAAAGTGTT
>NW_015677829.1:0-206 GCF_001515625.1 Sinocyclocheilus rhinocerous
AGTTTGTTTGTTTCAAAATAGACTGCTTTGTATTTTCAAACTTTCTAAATGTGAAATGATGATAGCTATGCTGTACGAATGAGTAATTGTAATATGCATACTTTTAAATTAATTTATGATGATATTAATATATTTATTAGTCTCATAGTTTAGTTATATAAAGTAATCCTTGCTGTAATGTAAGGGAATTTGATACTATAGAACTG
>NW_015677830.1:0-206 GCF_001515625.1 Sinocyclocheilus rhinocerous
AAAACATTTGTGAAGCTGAAGTACTAAATTCACCAAAACTAGATCAGAGATAAAAAAAATATGTTTGTAAGCTAAATGGAAATATTTATTTAAAAGAAATTATAGAAGAGAAAATGTAAAGACTTTATATAAATATTTAATTAAAAGAAGTAAAACAAAAGTACAAAAAAAAGCCATTTCAAAATATTACAATAAATACTACAATA
>NW_015677831.1:0-206 GCF_001515625.1 Sinocyclocheilus rhinocerous
AAAGAAATATGTAGCTTTGGAGCTGCTGCTGTGACGCTGTACAAATGCTTCCAATGGGAATACTCTCGTGAGTCTGCTGCTGCAGTGACGATGTAGTTACGCTGATGCGAAGCTCAAGCTTGCGGTGTGAAACAGGCGTAAGGTTTAGATAGTAGTCGTCCAATATACAGCGTGCTTCAGGAAACATTCAAATAACTTGCCTGTGA
>NW_015677832.1:0-206 GCF_001515625.1 Sinocyclocheilus rhinocerous
AAATGTCTCTTTATGAATAGAGACAAAAGAATGAGGTTAATCAATCAGTTCTAGTGATCGTGTAGATTTGCAAAGATACTGATGGAAGGTACAAAACAAAAAATCTTCAGCTTTTGCTTTTATCTATCAAACACAAAACCTCTTTAAGCAAATAGAGTTAACTAAATCTTATCTAAATGTGATCTAATTTCAATCAGCTTTTTATC
>NW_015677833.1:0-206 GCF_001515625.1 Sinocyclocheilus rhinocerous
AGATTATGAAGTTCTTAAACATGTTTGAACTTTCAGTTGTTTTTTTCTTGAAATTTGATTAGGTATTTGAGAGGGTTCTAAATGAACATAAAGATATTCATTTAAATCCATGGTCTTTTGTTTTGTAATATCAAAATTAATATCAAACTAACTAATAAATTATTGTTTTATAATCATGTATATTCAATGTATGTAGTATATTTTGC
>NW_015677834.1:0-206 GCF_001515625.1 Sinocyclocheilus rhinocerous
ATATATATACATATCTATGGTCTACACTGGATGCTGCGCAGCATTACATGACAAATCGCCGACAGCTTACCCCACCTTTAATGAAATGAATATAAAACATACATTTGTAAATGCACCAGTGTGCACGCATTTTTAGAGTTTTATCACCGTATTTATTAGATATCAACCGATATATCGATTTACCGATATTTTTCCCGATATTTAAG
>NW_015677835.1:0-206 GCF_001515625.1 Sinocyclocheilus rhinocerous
AAACCGCTTGCCAAAGTGTACTTTTTGAAAACGTTTGCTCAGGTAAGTAAACTACTCCATGAGTAAAAACTGATTTATAGAATAAATTGAAGTTGTAATTCTTATTGAAAGCAACACTGACACTGTTTTTCATGTTTAATACAAATTAAGATTAAGATAACATTTTTTGTGATGTGGCATGGCAGGTCAAATCAAAGGACATCACA
>NW_015677836.1:0-206 GCF_001515625.1 Sinocyclocheilus rhinocerous
TAGGTCTACCAGCTTAGATGTCAGCTTCATCGGCCTGATTGTATTAAAAGCAGAGCTATAGTCCAGAAACAGTAGCCGTGCATATGTATTGTGAGTGTCCAAGTGCTGCAGAACATAATGAAGTGCCAGTGCCACTGCATCATCCACTGATCTATTCGAGTGGTAGGCAAACTGAAAGGGGTCCACTGTGTCTGGAACCACTGAAT
>NW_015677837.1:0-206 GCF_001515625.1 Sinocyclocheilus rhinocerous
AAATGATGACAGAATTTTTATTTTTGGGTGAACTATCCCTTTAAGCTATTACCTAAAAAAACTGCGAAAAGAAACATCATGGACGGAATGTTCCTGAGAGTGCTGCACAAGCTCGCGGCGCCATCTGCAGGACATTTAAAAGCGTTCAAATGATTCAAAGCGCCAAACGCGAGCAGAATCAGCGCTGAAACGTGTTACTCAACCCG
>NW_015677838.1:0-206 GCF_001515625.1 Sinocyclocheilus rhinocerous
TTGGGTTGCACTAAGCTCTAGCCTATAACAGTGGAGGTTTGACATTAAAGGTTTCTCACTGAAAACAATTCCGACCGCGTCGCTGGGCAATATAGTGACCACATTTCTCTTGCACATACGTCAGTAAGGACTTGAATAAACGCGTAAGTACATGGACCTTCGTTCTTGTTGCAATTACACCATTTTTAACAGCAGATGTCGTCAGC
>NW_015677839.1:0-206 GCF_001515625.1 Sinocyclocheilus rhinocerous
CGTACCTGTGAGGAGACGAGTTTGCTCGACTATTGCTCCATCCTACAGTTGCTGCGGCTGGGGTAAATTCTCGCACTTGCCTCGCGGTATGCGGAGCCTCTGCCTCGTTACGGCTGTCAATCAAACAAGTAGCGAGAAGACGAAAGCTCCTCCCATTTGTTAAGCCCCCCCCATCGGTGCCATCACTTACAAGTTGGCTATCTATT
>NW_015677840.1:0-206 GCF_001515625.1 Sinocyclocheilus rhinocerous
ACAGTAACATCATGTTCACACAATAAATGGGAAAACAAAGTAACTCAGATATTTTCTTGTAAATTACAAAGTAATCCGTTATTTTACTAGTTACTTGAAAAAAGTAGTCTGATTACGTAACTCGCGTTACCCCCAACACTGCTATGTTTATCTTCGGCGACTTCATTAAGACAATAAAAAGGTGCATATGAACTCTGCTTTGCATA
>NW_015677841.1:0-206 GCF_001515625.1 Sinocyclocheilus rhinocerous
GAAACCCTACTTAAAGAAGTTGTTCCACATTATTAAGCAAGTCACTGTTCTCATGAAATATGGCGAGGAAGAAATATCTTTCTGAAGATGAAAAGTATGACACAATGCAATGTCTTGCAAAAGGCATCAAAACAAATAATACTTTGCGAAAAGCAAATAGTGATTATTGAACTGTCAAAAGATTTGTGAGTGACTTAGAGCACAGA
>NW_015677842.1:0-206 GCF_001515625.1 Sinocyclocheilus rhinocerous
GTGGTACATGTCATAGTAACATAATGCATCTCTTCCCTAGGTAAACAACACATGCACTCAGCCATCCAGCTAATTTAAAAGACAGCATGATTCATCAGACCTGGCAACCTTCTTCCATTACTCCATGGTCCAATTCTGACACTCTTGGGCCCAGACGTTCAGCGGTCATCTTGGGAACTCTGTTTGTTCTGACGCCTTTCTGTCAT
>NW_015677843.1:0-206 GCF_001515625.1 Sinocyclocheilus rhinocerous
TATGTCAACAAAGTATGCTTATGCATAGCAGTTGAAATTGTACATGACATTTGCAAATGTGACATTGGCTGAACCTACACTTGGATATGTAAACACTGTATCTCATTTTAATGTGTATAAATATGTATAAAACTCTTTAAAATATTTGATGTCTTTAGTACATCATAGGTCACTGAATGAAACGGGTGTCTTTTCCATGAAATTTC
>NW_015677844.1:0-206 GCF_001515625.1 Sinocyclocheilus rhinocerous
AACACTGTGAAAGGTGTGAATAGTCACTAATATGTAAGCTGTAATTCTAGCAACACCTCTAAAGCAGTGTGTTCTGAAACTGAGAATAATAATGATTGGATGCTCAACTGGAGTCTGTTGATATGATGCACCTGTAGCCATAGCCAAGACCCGCTCTGCCTTTAAATGTTACAGTATTCCAGTAATAGATGCCCTGCAGCTGGAAA
>NW_015677845.1:0-206 GCF_001515625.1 Sinocyclocheilus rhinocerous
CCAACACAGGATTAAAAAAATTAATAATAAAAAAAGTCATTGCAAACATCTCACAATTCTGTCTTTTTTCAGAATTGTCTTGATATAAACTTGCAATTCTGAGATACAGTCTAATGTGAGAAAAAGTTGCAATTGCCCTTTTTAATTTTTTATTCTGTGGCGGAAACAAAAAAAAAAACTCAGAATACAGAGAAAAAAGTCAGAAT
>NW_015677846.1:0-206 GCF_001515625.1 Sinocyclocheilus rhinocerous
ACACACACTCATGAACACACAAACACATACACACACACTCACGAACACGCACACTCACACAAACTCACACACTCATGAACACACACACACACTCACACAAACACGCACACTCACACAAACACACACACTCATGAACACACACACATGAACACACACTCACACACACACAATATTCTCTATAACAATAGACAGCCTTTCTGTACCTC
>NW_015677847.1:0-206 GCF_001515625.1 Sinocyclocheilus rhinocerous
AACATTCCAACACAATAGTCAGTGCCTAAAATGGTGACTTTGTTTATCATGTTAACAACCTCTGCCCTGGGAAACTTCTTTGCAAATGATTCCTTAATGGTGTCTTTTAGAATGTCCACTGCCACTTGAGTCATTCTGGACACAGAGAGTTTTGGCTTTGGAATGTCAGCATCATGGATGTGATATGCAATCATTGATTGGTGTTT
>NW_015677848.1:0-206 GCF_001515625.1 Sinocyclocheilus rhinocerous
AAATGGATTTATAGCGTTTTGGAACCAAACTCTTCATATGTTTGTGCACTCGCTGTTTGGCTTTCTTTTGGCACTGGATATCGATTAATGGTGGGGGGAAATGATTCATAGATGCATTGCGATTTCTTTCTCAAACTATTCTGGAATGATTTTCAATATATATATGCTGAATCCCTGACAATTTTCAAGCGACAGCTGAAAACTCA
>NW_015677849.1:0-206 GCF_001515625.1 Sinocyclocheilus rhinocerous
AACACATTTAATGTCTGTTTCATTCATACTGGACGCCAGAGGGCGACCTCGCGCAGAAACTTCACATGTGCATCACAGAAGGAATAGGACTCTGGAAATCCCTATACTCTTTGCTAATATAGACAAAGGCATTGCTATCGCTGTAACTGAGTAAACAGACAATATAAACGTTTTAAATGATAAAACAAAGACAATAAACACTCGAC
>NW_015677850.1:0-206 GCF_001515625.1 Sinocyclocheilus rhinocerous
GAAACATGTTAGCAACAAGCTAATCATGCTATAAACATGTTAACATGCTATAAACATGCTTATCATGCTACAACATGTTAGCAACATGTTTATCATACTAAAAAAAACACTAGTAACATGTTACTCATGTTAGAAACATGTTAATCATGTTAGAAACATGATATAAACATGCTAATCATGCTAGAAACATGCTAGTAAACATGTTA
>NW_015677851.1:0-206 GCF_001515625.1 Sinocyclocheilus rhinocerous
AAACTGTAATAATATTTCACAATATTACTGTTTTTACTGTATATTTAATCAAATAATTACAGCCTGGATGCACATAAGGGACTTCTTTTAAAAACATTATTAAAAAAAAAGTCTTACAACCCCAAACTTTTGAACTGTAGTGCTAACATGTCACTAAACACATGTGACCCTGGAGCACAAAATCAGTCTTAAGTCGCTGGGGTATA
>NW_015677852.1:0-206 GCF_001515625.1 Sinocyclocheilus rhinocerous
AACTAAAATGTGTTTAAAAGTGTGACTGACCAAATCGTCCGGCTCAGTTTGCCCCCCCGAACTCGAAGACATCTCTAATTACCATCTGATCTCACTCGTGACTCTAGGCTACGTTGGACGGGACGAAATCATGCAGTGAATGGGGGGAGATAATTTTGCCGGAAAGGCAGAAATAAGCAGTAATTTTGTTTTATTTGTAACTCTTT
>NW_015677853.1:0-206 GCF_001515625.1 Sinocyclocheilus rhinocerous
TAGAACTATTGTCATGGAGCCACCAGAGGAGTTGGTCTCTACTATACAAAGGACAATAGTCAACTTCTTTTGGAATGGACAACATTGGACTCGTGCTGCAGTATTATACCTACCAGTACAGGAAGGTGGTCAAGGACTGGTGGATGTGCGAAATCGAATCTGTGCTTTCAGGATACAAGCTGCACAGAGATTTTTATATGATAAAG
>NW_015677854.1:0-206 GCF_001515625.1 Sinocyclocheilus rhinocerous
AAAGAACTTGTAAAAGTGCATGTAGCATCCTATGACCCCTTTAAGATAAGAAGATTGACAACAGTGCAAAAAACGGCTGTTATTATGTAGCGTCTGCGTCATGCAAATTAATCTGATTATGAAATTAATATTATTAGATGAATAGTTCAAACTAGGGCTGGACGATAAATCGAAATGGAATCGAAATCGCGATTCGACAGAAGCTG
>NW_015677855.1:0-206 GCF_001515625.1 Sinocyclocheilus rhinocerous
CCACTGAACGCAAACAGCGTATGCTATTCTGTGTCAGCTGCACCACACGGATATGTTGTTTTTGTTCAAATCAAAGCGTAAATAAACATAGAATAAACGTGTTTGCGTTCAGTGGATACTCTCTAAAATGGCGCTAGGAGACAAATTGTTGAATAAAGTGTTTATTTTTGTTTTCTTTGCGTACAAAAAGTATTCTTGTAGCTTTG
>NW_015677856.1:0-206 GCF_001515625.1 Sinocyclocheilus rhinocerous
CAACTCATTGAAATATCTATTTCTTTAATATTTGTGCCTTTACCTCAGGAAACTGCTGGTTTCTTGCTTCAGTCGGGGCTTTAACATTTAAGAAGGACGTCATGGACCAGGTCATGCCAGCTGACCAGTCATTTGGCAAAGATTATGCAGGGATATTTCACTTCAGAGTGAGTTCTTTGGTCTTTTCAGTATAACTGAATACTGTT
>NW_015677857.1:0-206 GCF_001515625.1 Sinocyclocheilus rhinocerous
AATTCCTCCTTGTTTCTTTTTCGTCACCACTAATGGTGAAACCCAGGGGCTCGCATCTATGGGCTCTATGATTCCAGCTTTTAGCAGCCGTTGGATCTCATTTGACACATCCTGGCGAACGCACAGTGGAAGCCGGCAAACTTTTTGCTGCACAGGTTTAATGGTGTTGTCCACTTGCACCTTATGTATGAATCCTTTTACACACT
>NW_015677858.1:0-206 GCF_001515625.1 Sinocyclocheilus rhinocerous
ATAAAATACGAATTCACGTGCATCACAGTTAATAACGAACCACATCCATAGTGTGTTGTAAGTTCAGAGGTGCTTGCAAATAGGGTTGCAAAAAGGTGGAAAATTTCCAGAAAATTTCGGAAATATTCCAGAAATTTTGGAAACTTTCCAGAATTTTTTTTAATATTCCAGGGATTTTTAGAAAGTTTCCGAAAATTTACCGGAAA
>NW_015677859.1:0-206 GCF_001515625.1 Sinocyclocheilus rhinocerous
GTGATGCTGTTCTGTGGTTGACTACAAACTTTTCTCATTGCTAAAGTCAGATATGAGCCCACCCTAGTTTTTTTTTTATTTTAAATTTCTTTGGATTTCTTCAGCAGAAACTGTCATTTAGATGATCCTTGCTGTTAAAAGCATACACAATACAAAATTATTGTTGAAGTTGAAAGTAAAACAAAGATTATTATAGTATGTTTTAC
>NW_015677860.1:0-206 GCF_001515625.1 Sinocyclocheilus rhinocerous
GCAGGATAAATCTGGCAATGGTAAACTAGTAAACTTTGATCAAAGTTGAGTTGATGTAAAATTTAACGTATGTAACATGGACGGAAAAACAGTGTAAATTCAAGCAGAAAGTGTACTTAATCTAATTCAGTTTAATAAAATTCTGGTTGAATCCCAGTTCATGTTTTGCTTTGTTCCTAATTTGGTATAGTTATGAGTCATGCGTT
>NW_015677861.1:0-205 GCF_001515625.1 Sinocyclocheilus rhinocerous
TCTTCAGCAGCAAATCAGCATATTAGAATGATTTCTGAAGATCATCTGACACTGAAGACATGAGTAATGATGCTGAAAATTCAGCTTTACTGCCATCACAGGAATAAATTACATTTTAAAACATATTAAAATAAAAAACAGCTATTTTAAAATGTAAAACTACTTCACAATATTACTGTTTTACTGTATTTTTGATCAAATAAAT
>NW_015677862.1:0-206 GCF_001515625.1 Sinocyclocheilus rhinocerous
AACTGTTGTGTAAATCCATTTATATCACCTTTGAGCAGCATTAAAAAGACTGTGTAAATAAACATAAATGCCATGTCAGATGCAGCTTCTGACTTTTGTTGATGTTGATCGAACAGGTTGCTAATTTGAATGAATTAATTGATTAAATATAGAGATTTCATGTAAAACACAGATACATTTAATAGTATAATTATAAAAAGTTGCAT
>NW_015677863.1:0-206 GCF_001515625.1 Sinocyclocheilus rhinocerous
AACGCATACCACTGGTGACGAATATGATGAGGATGACTTCTTGATCCAACCTCTGTTCAACAGGTTTTGCACATAGTCTTTCACCTCCTTATAAAGGGGTTTTGGGATGGCATTATAACACCTCTGGACTGGTGTGTTATCTGATAAACGGATTTTCAGCTGAAGATCAGGAATACACCCGATGTCTCCCTCATCCTGAGCAAACA
>NW_015677864.1:0-206 GCF_001515625.1 Sinocyclocheilus rhinocerous
GGGGAACGTTAGAATAACCAAAAATTAACTTTCTGGGAACCAAAAGCTAACGTTCTGGGAATGTTAGAATAACGTTAGAATAAGGTTCTACAAACCAAAAACTAATGTTCTGGGAATGTTAGAATAACGTTATGGGAAGATTAGAATAACGTTATGGGAACGTTCTACAAACCAAAAACTAACGTTCTATTTCCGTTAAGAAAACT
>NW_015677865.1:0-206 GCF_001515625.1 Sinocyclocheilus rhinocerous
AACGCACCACCGTTTCCGTTTAAAACACGTTTTGCACTGTTTTGTTGGGGCTGAACGCAGCCCTGGATTGCTCATGACGTCATGAAAGTGAAGCCGCCGCGACGCCATATTGGTATTCCCCACTATTCCAATACATTACATTGAATTAATAGGAAAGCGTTAGAATTTAATGAGAAAACATCACCTAACAAGTCAGCGTTTTTAAA
>NW_015677866.1:0-206 GCF_001515625.1 Sinocyclocheilus rhinocerous
AACGTTTTATAGCGTAAGTAAAAATAATTCGTTTTTACCTCTAGAAGGTTTTTACTGGCATATGTTGCGTGTTTAAATGTAAGGAATGGGTTGATTAAACGCTGCATAACAGTATATGTAGTGTTTCTAATGTGTCCATGCCTGCAGTTTTGTAAAGACATGTGAGCAGATGTTAGACAAGGCAAGGATTCTTGTCTAAAAGGCTC
>NW_015677867.1:0-206 GCF_001515625.1 Sinocyclocheilus rhinocerous
AACTGGTACCCTCCTGTCTGAAGCAGCCGGCGGCCTGCAGCACCTAAGCCGGGAACAGCTCTACGACAACCTGAGTGCCCTGATGTTACACGATCCGACACAGGACTACAGCCACAAAGACCTCACCAAGATCATCGGGCCCCTCACCCACAACCTCCTCGTCAGGCAAAGCTGGGGGAAGCAAGCATCTCCCGCATGGAACAGGA
>NW_015677868.1:0-206 GCF_001515625.1 Sinocyclocheilus rhinocerous
AATAAAACTCTAAAAATAGTAATGTAAATGTATGTTAAATATAAACAGAGATTTATCTTGTATTTTGAAGAGGCATTCTATGCAGAAATGACATGAGCACATGATCTTCTCCCAATTGCCAACCATTGAATAAATAAAAGGAATAGTGCATCCAAAAATAAAAATTCACGTCATTCCAAACCTGCATGCATTTTTTCTTCTGTGAA
>NW_015677869.1:0-206 GCF_001515625.1 Sinocyclocheilus rhinocerous
AACTGAGGACCACCACGACAGAGCAGACGGAGCAGCAGACCACCATGGCGGAGCAGAAGACCACCAGAGCCAGACAGGAGAATGCCACGGCGGAGCAGAAAACTACCAGGGCCAGACAGCAGACCACCACGGCGGAACAGGCAGAGCAGAAGACCACCACAGCGGAGCGGACAGAGCAGAAGACCACCACGGCAGAGCAGAAGGCC
>NW_015677870.1:0-206 GCF_001515625.1 Sinocyclocheilus rhinocerous
AATAACGAATTAAATGAAATATTTTACAATTCTTGTTAATGAAGGTAAACATTAATAGAGACGGTATATGAAGTTAAATCACACACGCTAACAGTTCAGTTATTTAGTTAGCAAGCGTTCAGCTAACTTGACCTCACTAATGCTCGTCAATAAAACGATTTTACTCACAGGCTAAAATACAGACCGAATAAAAATGCAATAACATA
>NW_015677871.1:0-206 GCF_001515625.1 Sinocyclocheilus rhinocerous
AATAAAGTCTGTATATTTCATATAGAGAGCTATAATATAGATTGTGCTTTTGCTATGGCCTTTGTGTAGATATTTAAAGATGGCCATCTAGTTAGTGTGTGTTAAGTTCAAAATCTACTAATACATTTTTAAATTTTGAAGTTTAATGATCAATACATAATTAATATTTAATATTAATATTTTTATTCATGTACAAAGTATGGTTC
>NW_015677872.1:0-206 GCF_001515625.1 Sinocyclocheilus rhinocerous
TCTTATGTATTTACACACACATGCCATCGAACTGTTTTATAAACGTAATAACGCACGCATAGCAGTGTGATATGGCTGTGTATCACCATGCTGTGATTACCTACAGCCAAATTATAGCTGTGCTAATATACAGCCATTCCGCACTGCTACGAGTGAGATATTGCTCATATATTTAATATACAGCTAATCATCATTAGCAAAATCAC
>NW_015677873.1:0-206 GCF_001515625.1 Sinocyclocheilus rhinocerous
CACATCTAAGCAGCAGATTTTACTTTGCAGTTGTTAATAAAAAAATAATAATAATAATTCAATAATGCAATCTTATATAAATTGTGATTCAGGTAACTTTTTATCAGAACATTTCCCTGCGATTTACAGTACTTTCTGATGTACTTCAGTGAAACAGGATAATTTTATAATATTCACTTTATATTTTTATTTATTTATTTAAATGG
>NW_015677874.1:0-206 GCF_001515625.1 Sinocyclocheilus rhinocerous
AATACATTAATGGATTGATGTTTAAATCGACTTTCTTTTGAGTTTTGAGCTTAATGAAAACTTTTAGTTTCGGTAAAAAAATCCTTTTGGTGCATCGCCGATTCTTACTATTTCTACAGTCTATTTACTGTATATACAGTGATTATGACCTTCACATTATGCATCAAAGCAAAAAAAAGTTGTTTTCAATTTAAAAAGTTTTAATT
>NW_015677875.1:0-206 GCF_001515625.1 Sinocyclocheilus rhinocerous
ATAATCGTTACAAGCGAATTTCAGCTTCTTGTATTTACAGGACAGGAATACAAGGATACTTGTATTTGTATTTTTATTTCATGCATGTGCACTTTTGTATGTTTTATGTGATTATTATGTAATGTCACTGAACTTGTACCACATTCATATACGCATAAAATAGAGCATGGAATGAATCAGATTCAGTCATGTTTTTGCAATCAGCT
>NW_015677876.1:0-206 GCF_001515625.1 Sinocyclocheilus rhinocerous
ACCAACAATAAATTAATTTTTCTACCTATTAGATTGTGTTTTAATTATGTCTACACCTACCCCAACCCTAAACTACCCCTTACAGTAATGCAAATACAGTAATTATTGTGTTGTTCATGGTTGTGGCTAGAAAGGATACAGCTACGGCCAAGAATAAATACATTTTTCTACCTATTAGATTGTGTTTTAATAATGTCCGCACCTAC
>NW_015677877.1:0-206 GCF_001515625.1 Sinocyclocheilus rhinocerous
AATACTGTTTTTTTTTGTTTTTATTGACTGGTACTGATATCAATAGACATGCCCATCTTGGTTTTCCAATTTGTGTATTGTAACGTCGTGAAGTTGGGTGTGACGTAATTCCCATCTTCGACATCCATGTAAATGGAACACAGCATTAGGCTCAATATTTGTGTGGTGTCCTGTTATTCAATGTTATGCTTACTAAGACCACAAGA
>NW_015677878.1:0-206 GCF_001515625.1 Sinocyclocheilus rhinocerous
AATATTTCAGTTTCTGGAAGACTTCAGGAAGCATCATGGCTCAGGACAGATTTTATTTTACCTCTTGAAAAGATCTATTTTGTCCTTATATTTAGTATTTTATATGCCTTTGTGTACGTTTATAAACTATATAACAGCATATACAATAAAAAAAAAAACTGTTTATTAAGACAGGATGAGAACTTTTGTATGCACAAGACTGCATA
>NW_015677879.1:0-206 GCF_001515625.1 Sinocyclocheilus rhinocerous
GACAATGACAGTGTAATGGCTTTAATGAAGGAAAGAACTACAATAACATTTATTGCAAATGTTACAATCAAAATAATACCAATGGATAAATATAAACTATTGCTTTAAAGATGTTGATTAAGTTTATAGAAACAATATATTTTATATTTAGCACAAATATAATAACATTTGCAGTGCTTCATAGAAGTGGGTGAAGCTCTTTTGGC
>NW_015677880.1:0-206 GCF_001515625.1 Sinocyclocheilus rhinocerous
AATAGGTTCATAATAATGTGATGGTGTTTTATCTTACTTTGCTATGTTATTTTTTGCTAATCTTTGCATTGGACAGATAGTTTGTATTATTAAAATCGGCTAAATTAAAAAGAACTATGGACTGTATTATTAAACTCAGGAAGTTGCCTAGGCAGCATTTTAAGGCGCCATGGATCTCACAAAGGTTTTTTTTTTATTTATAAAAA
>NW_015677881.1:0-206 GCF_001515625.1 Sinocyclocheilus rhinocerous
AACTATTAATAAGCATCAAATTAGGAATTTATTGAGGGAAAAGGCATAGTTAATAGTGTTACCCGTATTATCAGGTCACTGAAACCGAACCTTTTTAAAAACTGCAGGGTGAAGGTTTTCAGAAACTCTGGTTGCAGTGCTGTCATGTAGCCGGTGAAACTGGAGATTTTGGATTGTGATGCATACTTTTTTCAGGCTTCTGATTG
>NW_015677882.1:0-206 GCF_001515625.1 Sinocyclocheilus rhinocerous
CCCGGATAAACATCCCTCTGTATCGCCTGATTATTAATATTGCTTTCCTTAGGGTGGGGAATGAGTGACAGGGAGCGACGAATCATTATTTAAATTAGATTTTTACTCTTTCAGTACAAATGTTATTGCCACACTGCAGAAAAATCTTAATTTTAATTTCCAAGTTAAAACATCTCAACATTTTTTAAATAAGAAAAATTTGCTTA
>NW_015677883.1:0-206 GCF_001515625.1 Sinocyclocheilus rhinocerous
TCCGTCCACCGAGCATACAATATAATCATTTATCAATTCAAGGAATATTTATTTTCTGGCCACGGAACAATAAACTGTCCTTCTTTGTACAGTGCTAGCAGTAATTCTTAGCAAAATGTAGCAAGGGTTCAAACATTCATTGACTTCAAACTGTGAGCAGTAAACAGAGACAATCCGTTGTGAATATAAGGGATTTAATAAATGAA
>NW_015677884.1:0-206 GCF_001515625.1 Sinocyclocheilus rhinocerous
CCGATCCGTTTCAGGAGCTCGTAGACTCACTACGACGCGTCCTTCGGAATCCACCGGCATCGTCACCATCACCGGCACCGCCGCCCTCACCACCCATCACCTCCTCCATTCCAACCAGCACTTCTTTGCCTACCATCATCGCTAGTCCCATGGCCCGACCTGCGCCCTACTCTGGCTCGGTGGAGGAGTGCAACGGGTTCCTCCTG
>NW_015677885.1:0-206 GCF_001515625.1 Sinocyclocheilus rhinocerous
TTACTGGAGCCATTGATTCTTGGGGCCCGCCTGGACGTTTCTACATGCTGTAACCTGCTAGGTTTCAGTGCCTCTCTTCGGGAATCCAGGGTTTTCACTTTGGGACAGTTATTGACTCTAATTGGGCCTCACTTTGAGCATGTGGAGGCAACTTCCAAGCATTTGGGAATTAGATCTATTCGCTTGTTCTCTCAGTTTTTAACCAA
>NW_015677886.1:0-206 GCF_001515625.1 Sinocyclocheilus rhinocerous
AATCCGACGTCCAACCTTCACGCAAGTTAAACAAAGCAGAGTTATATGATTTGTACACAAATCTGTATCTAACTAACCTCTCTCCCGAGTACACCCCAACCCCAAAGAAGGGCAAAAGGCAAGACAAACCTACAGATACGCCTCGCCGGACTCCACCGTCGTCCTCCTGCGCAAGGCCCAGCTCTCCGCGATTATCAAGCCGCGGC
>NW_015677887.1:0-206 GCF_001515625.1 Sinocyclocheilus rhinocerous
TGGGACAAGAACCTCACACACATCTTACCCCGCCACACCATGTCCCCAATCCGCATGGGGCCAGAAAGGGTCAATGGATTTGCCAGGTCACCATGGCAACTCTTGACAGGCTCAAATGTCAGAGAATTGGCCGGCCATGACAGTGCTGTCAGAGTCAAATGCCCCCCTTTACACAATGGGTTATTGCTGGAGAATGAGGGGGAGAA
>NW_015677888.1:0-205 GCF_001515625.1 Sinocyclocheilus rhinocerous
GTGCACTGAATTGTTTTTATTAAAATTCAAAACTCTGTACATGTGATTGCACAAACCTGTCTTTGGTTTCATCTTTGTGCTTTAAACAGTTATATACAAGAATTTACCCTTAAATTAAGTATTTTAGTTTTATTAGTTAAGAAAAAATCTGTCCATGTACAGTATACTGTATACAAAGTTCACACACACACACACACACACACAC
>NW_015677889.1:0-206 GCF_001515625.1 Sinocyclocheilus rhinocerous
AATCCTAGGTAATGTCCCGATTATCTTGGTGGTTCTAAAGATTATATGACATTGCTAAAAAAAATATTATTTGGTGAATTTGGTTTAATGAAATGAGTTTATGCGGTTCAAGGTTCAAAAAGCACATTTTCCCCCATACTGTACATTGTTTCTCCTCTATGCCTGCCTTTCTGAAACATGTTGATTTTTACAAAGCTCATCGTTCT
>NW_015677890.1:0-206 GCF_001515625.1 Sinocyclocheilus rhinocerous
GCTCCCAGTTATGCTGCTGGACTTTTTCTTTTGTTTGTGTTGTTTGAATAACTGATGTTGTAGTCTATTCCCTCCTTTTCCTTTTTTTTTTAAATTACCTGTAATATTATAATATGCAATATTACCTGTAAATATATCTAACAAACGTCTAACTTGAACCTGAGGCGGAGAATCTCTGTTTAAATCCCCCTCCTGCTTTTTTGCAC
>NW_015677891.1:0-206 GCF_001515625.1 Sinocyclocheilus rhinocerous
GCGATTAATTTCAGAAAAACATGCGATTAATTAGTTAATTTTTTTTAATCGATTGACAGCACTATTTTATATCAAAATGGTATAAGTTTCATTACATACATTTTCTAAGACATACAAAAAAAATGTATATGTTTATAGGATGATGATGACCTGTATACAACGCTCGATGCTTTGGTTTCTTACTTTTTTTTTGGTCTAAAACTCAA
>NW_015677892.1:0-206 GCF_001515625.1 Sinocyclocheilus rhinocerous
AAAACCGCCAAACTGACCCCAAACCAGCCCAAATTTTGTTCACCCACCCAAGCCAATTTTTACCCGCACAATCAAATTTAAAACCGCCCAATCTGGTAACACTGCCGGTTTCTCGCCAGTGGGCGGAGCTAATGTGCGAACAGCTCTCGTTGGCTGGCGCGCATCCATTACCGTCCCTGTTTTGATTTCAGCAAATCAGTTCGAGC
>NW_015677893.1:0-206 GCF_001515625.1 Sinocyclocheilus rhinocerous
TTGAAGTCTCTTACACTCAAGCTGCATTTATTTGATCAAAAATACAGTTAAAACTGCAACATTATAAATTATTAATTCAATTTAAAATGACTTTTTTTCCTATTTGAATATGTTAAAAAAATATTCCTGTGATGGCAAAGTTGAATTTCCCCTTTTTTTCTGAATTATTTGATGAATAGAAGGTTCAACAGAAGAAGAGAACATTA
>NW_015677894.1:0-206 GCF_001515625.1 Sinocyclocheilus rhinocerous
ACTGAGCATTCTGGGAAGGATCTCAGAGGGAAGACTTAGCTGGAACTGGTTGCAAGTCCTGTGCAATATGTTTCCGCAGTCTCGGCTTCACAAATTAGAGAAATATTGTCAGGACTGAGTTACCCAGGACCACATCAGGTCAGAAGTCAGTGTGACATGATGCACATATTGCTGACCAACTCACAATCTGGAAAGATTTAAAGTGA
>NW_015677895.1:0-206 GCF_001515625.1 Sinocyclocheilus rhinocerous
AAAGAGAAAGGAAAAATTTAAATCGCATCATATGACCCCATTAAAGACTGACGGATTTACAGTTTAACGTAACTTTAATTCACTTTCACGATGCTTGCATAAATGTAATTGTCATAAGAAAATATGATGGTAGCGCGTTTGTGTCTTGACGCAGATATGACGACATGATATTCAGCGCTGAGAACAAGCAACGTACAGATTACGCA
>NW_015677896.1:0-206 GCF_001515625.1 Sinocyclocheilus rhinocerous
AATTTAGAAGTACAACCCTGTGGGGAACAAATTAACGAAAACCACAGTCAAGTTTTTGCATTGTGTGGTTGAAGGGTTCTAGAAAAGGTGGGAACTGTAGTGCTAGATCATAATCTTAATGCAAGTAATAGATGGTCACTGGATTTTGGAAATTAGTGAACTTTAGAAATTATAGTTTGTGGAAAAGCCACCTGCACATGTAAAAT
>NW_015677897.1:0-206 GCF_001515625.1 Sinocyclocheilus rhinocerous
AATTCCGTTGCACCAAACTTTAAACCTTGTTTAAAAATAAGCAGGCTTACATTTAAACCATCATCTTGATCCTGGATTTAATTTCACAATAAACCTGGATTAACTATTAACTACATTACATTCTTTTCTTTCTCTAATTGTAGCAATTCAAGGTGATTTTTGCTGAAATCACTTTTTTTGTCTTTTGCTCTTTGGGGGCTCTGAGC
>NW_015677898.1:0-206 GCF_001515625.1 Sinocyclocheilus rhinocerous
GATAATGCTCAAAAAGATAAAAAGTTATAGACACTGAAGTACCTTAAAAAAAATCAGTGTGGTACAATTTTTTAAAATTTCATATAGCCTAAACATACACTAAATCAATCCTGGAGCAATCCAGAAAAGTAATGGATTGAAAGTCACATCTCATGAGTTTATATTTCAAATCCGAAGATGCCATGAAAAATGAGATTTCTGCAACC
>NW_015677899.1:0-206 GCF_001515625.1 Sinocyclocheilus rhinocerous
AATTTAATACAAAGAAAATACTAATTTAGTACTAAATTGTTTGGATTTAGTAGTAAATCTAAGTCGAATAATAATTAGACCATAATTTATTTCATATAAATTAAAAACAAAAAAGCTAGTATTTCATTATATTAGTATTTATTTTAATAAGTATTACTAATAGTAGGCCTGTCACAATAACAACTTTTTGTTGTGCGATATATTGC
>NW_015677900.1:0-206 GCF_001515625.1 Sinocyclocheilus rhinocerous
GTAAAATCTTGTCTTCAAAACAATAGGACAGGAAAAAAGAAAAGATAATTTTAGGAAGAACATCTGAAATTACTGTGATACATAAATAAAACAAAATGCCTCACAAATAACAAGTCTCCTTATCTAGAGCAAAAGAAAAGAGCAACCACTAAACAATAAAAAAAAAGTTTCCTTTGTGCACACAATATTTAATCTTGTTTAAAACT
>NW_015677901.1:0-206 GCF_001515625.1 Sinocyclocheilus rhinocerous
TTGGACCCAAAAACAGTTAAAACATTTTTCAAAATATCTTCTTTTGTTTTCCACAGATGAAAAAGCCAACATGAAGAAGATTAAATGATAAGAAAATTTTAATTTTTAAGTGAACTAATACCAATATGTAAACATTTGTTTTTGCATAGTATATTATCTCACATTTTGATGCCATCCTTTCTTGTCAGTTATCAGTAGTTCCATAT
>NW_015677902.1:0-206 GCF_001515625.1 Sinocyclocheilus rhinocerous
AAACACCTGAGATAGATTCTTCAGTGAAGCTCCTCCCACAAGAATAGCATCATCAGTGAAGATCCGCCCACAGTAGTCGCATCACCAGTGAAGCTTCGCCCACAAGAATCGCATCATCAGTGAAGCTCCGCCCACATTAATAGCATCATCATTGAAGCTCTGCCCACAGTAGTCGCATCATCAGTGAAGCTCCTCCCACAAGAATC
>NW_015677903.1:0-206 GCF_001515625.1 Sinocyclocheilus rhinocerous
AATTTGAAATATAGAAGTTTTTATAGCAGTTTTAAGTGATAACTGAGCAAAACCAAGAACAATCTCAGTGATTAAAGGAGACAGAGAGGATAACAGTGTGTTTGAAGAGGATCCAGTTGACAGGTAGTGGATTTAGATTTCTGAATGATGCAGGTTATCTCATCAACAATAGGAAGACTAAAAGTAGAGAGAGTGGACAGAGTTTA
>NW_015677904.1:0-206 GCF_001515625.1 Sinocyclocheilus rhinocerous
AATTTTCACAATATTAAATAAAAACTGATGTAAATTTACACTGTTCATCACACTAGTATGCTTTAATGTTTAATCAGGATGGGAGGACTTTCGAGGCATTTTCGGTCGATGACGTGCCTGGAATTCAGACTGGCCGACTCTCACGTTGTCCTGAGACCCCGGGCCTGGATATGTGCCCAAAGTTCCCACCACGCCTTTCAGGGATC
>NW_015677905.1:0-206 GCF_001515625.1 Sinocyclocheilus rhinocerous
GTCGAACGCACCTAACGTTTCCCGTCGAGTATTATCCCTGCTGTAACTCTGTTGGTGAGTTCTTGTTTTTGTTTATGCCAAATCTGTTCAAGCCAAGCCAAGCCAAGTCAAGTCAAATTTGTTTGTATTTTGGATATCACTTTTGTTTAATAAAAGCTGCACTTGGGTTCACTACGCTCACCTCCAGTGGAATCGTTACAAATATA
>NW_015677906.1:0-206 GCF_001515625.1 Sinocyclocheilus rhinocerous
AATTGCAACTTTGTTGCGACTTTACATCTTGCAAATGCGAGTTCACATCTTGTAGTTCTTAGTTTTTTTTCTCAGAATTCGGATTTTACACCTGACAATTAATAACTCGTAACTACTTTACATCTACTTTACAGAATTTACATCTTGTGATTGCAATAATTTTTTTGCAATTTTGAGTTTACATTTAGCAATTATTGCGAGATATT
>NW_015677907.1:0-206 GCF_001515625.1 Sinocyclocheilus rhinocerous
ATGAGAAAATTAAACAACAAAATAAAGTACTTACTTTATTGCCTTTAAAAAATATTTATCACCAGCATAAAGACAGATGACAGTAACAGAAATACAAACAGAAGATGGCAAATTAATTGCTGTTCCCAGTAAAACAACAGCGAGATACAACTTACTTTAAGGTAATTTACTTTTTGTTTTTGCCACAATCTAAAAAGATTAGCCTC
>NW_015677908.1:0-206 GCF_001515625.1 Sinocyclocheilus rhinocerous
TTCTCTAAATTGATTTATCAACTTTTAATACTTTTTTAAGACCCCACAGACACCCTGTCTTGGGAATGCACATTTGCATAATTCAAAGAAATTTTAATTGACAACACCAGTATAGCTTGAGATGCAGATGTACAATAAAGTTATTTTCATTAACAACAACATTAACATCTGTAAAAAGTGTAACAACCTCATTTTTACTGGGTAAA
>NW_015677909.1:0-206 GCF_001515625.1 Sinocyclocheilus rhinocerous
TAAATAAATAAATAAATCTTAAAATAAAAGCAAAGATTTGAGATTGTTGTGTTATTTTTATTATATTATTTAGATTTTTATTCCATAATTATACAACTGTTTTTCCCCCATGCACTGAGAAGAATGAAGGTTAATCTACTAAATGTGCTGTGTTATAATGAAACCTGCTGTGGTCAGAGTTACTGTAGATGTGGAAAGAAATGTGG
>NW_015677910.1:0-206 GCF_001515625.1 Sinocyclocheilus rhinocerous
ACATCCCTGAGGGGCACCAGTGTTGGTGGAGCGGCTGTTTGACATTAATTTCCCCAGTCTCACTAGCTGTTGCCTATCTGTCAGAAAGTTGACAGATAGAGCTAGGGACATAGAGCTGGGTTAGTTTGATCTGGAGGGCTGTTGGAATGATGGTGTTGAACGCCGAACTAAAGTCCACAAACAGGATCCTCACATAAGTCCCTGTT
>NW_015677911.1:0-206 GCF_001515625.1 Sinocyclocheilus rhinocerous
AATGCAGAAAGCGCACCCTATTTGTTTTCTTTATTTAAAAAAAAATATAATGCGAGTGTAGCCAATACAAATAAAACTTATGTAATTTTTCTGTCAATATTACATTAATAAAATAACTATGAGTTTCACTTTGTAGTGTATTTTTTTTTTAGATTTGAAAGCTTGAAAAGTAAAGTAAACTTGAAAGTAACTTGAAAGTAAAGTAA
>NW_015677912.1:0-206 GCF_001515625.1 Sinocyclocheilus rhinocerous
ATTTGATTTAAATTAGCTGACATGTGTATGTGACGTAATATAACCGTAACGGCTGAATGTAATGCGGCAGCAGCGAAGCTGACGCAAGCAAAAACAAAGCACGACTCAATGATTTTGTGCATGTTCTTCATTCTTCTGCTTTGCTTTGCAAAAATACACTCGACAATGTTTTAAACTACAACCTAGTAATGAATGCTTTCATCAGG
>NW_015677913.1:0-206 GCF_001515625.1 Sinocyclocheilus rhinocerous
AATTTTAACCTTCAATATTATAGTAATGTAGTACCAACTGACTATATTTGACTATATTGACTATATCTGACTATATTATATTATATAAAACAACTATATTTTACAGCATTAGTTGAGAGATGTTTTTCCTTGAGAAATTTTGGCATGTACCGTACCTGATACCAAAATAATCAATATCGAATCGAATCGGTAATCGAATCGAATCG
>NW_015677914.1:0-206 GCF_001515625.1 Sinocyclocheilus rhinocerous
GCTCATCTGGTTCCCGTGGTCTTGTCCCGATGGTCGTCTAGGAGACAAGGTCTTTAATGGGAATCTGACTCTGGGGCTCATCTAGTTGTCCAGGGGCCTCATTTTTAAAATGTTGCGTATAAACCATCCTAAATTTGTTCTAAGATCATTTCTAAAAAAAATGCACACAAAAACACTCGCGTACGCCTCTCTTCCAGATGTGGCAT
>NW_015677915.1:0-206 GCF_001515625.1 Sinocyclocheilus rhinocerous
AGGTCTGTGATGCTCTAGAGACTAAAGCTGAACATGTGACCTCTGAGACAATCCAAGAAACTTTCCGGTTGTCAGTGAATGTGCACCATCAAATGAGTGAAAGCAGCATGGATTCCCGAGTTGGAAAACTGAAGATGGTTAGTAGTGAAGGGGTAAAAGCTGTCTTTGAGTCCTGTCTAAACTGGGAAGCCTGCAGTCCAGTTCAT
>NW_015677916.1:0-206 GCF_001515625.1 Sinocyclocheilus rhinocerous
TCTGACATCTCCTGTCTCTCCTTTCTCTCAAACAAAGCCTCTGCTGTCTCCACTAAACACTCTTTAACTATCTCTGCATCAGAAAATGGCTTCTTGTTTTTGCCTAGTACCCAGGCCACCCGAAAAGATGCTTCTGTAGCTCTTTCTTGCTGTGTCAGAGCTTTCACAAGCAACTTGTTTGTTGATTCATACGAAGACTTTAGCTG
>NW_015677917.1:0-206 GCF_001515625.1 Sinocyclocheilus rhinocerous
AATGTAATAGGTTACAGATTACAAGTTACCCTATTTAATATGTAATAACTAGGGCTGTCAGTTTAACACGTTAACTTAAGTAGTTATAAAAAATTACGCGATTAAAATATTTTAACGCACTGGCCCCGCCCCCAGACCTGACGTCATCTTACATTTCATAGAGTTGACTGTTGATAAATATGATGCAGAGCAACAACTCCATAAAT
>NW_015677918.1:0-206 GCF_001515625.1 Sinocyclocheilus rhinocerous
AATGGTTCAAACAATCTAGTCTTGCCTTTTGAGGTGAAGAGGTCATCCTCTACCCTCCCAAAGACAGTTTCACTGCCTAGTTTACTAGCAGCAAGATGCCCTGACCACAAATGGCCCTTTGCTTGCTTGTATATCTTCCCCTCGCTTGTATTGCCCTGCTTCCTCAGGTCATCAAACAGGTCAGGGAAGTCAGATGCTTGGTCCTC
>NW_015677919.1:0-206 GCF_001515625.1 Sinocyclocheilus rhinocerous
AAGAAAATAACGTTTATCCTTGGATACTTACTGAAATGTTGGGATAAAGAAAATATTAAGAAGGCAGAAAATAAAGATGACGAAAAGTAATAGACAGGCCTCTGAGAAATATTGGGTGCCTCACAATTAATCTGCAAGGCAGACAAATACATAAATAGGATTACATAAATAGGATTACATATGACACAAAATAACATTACCAAATT
>NW_015677920.1:0-206 GCF_001515625.1 Sinocyclocheilus rhinocerous
AGGACAAGTTTGAGTTTTTTCTTTCTTTTTTAATAACACAACAGAGACTGTGCTCCTCTACTTCACAGAAAAGCACAGCTGTGATCAGCAAGAAAGCAGTTTTGTGTGTATTCATGGTATATTAAAAAGACTTAAAGCATAAATTATGGTAAATATCTGTTTTTTTTTTTACAAATAATTATTATACACACGCCCACACACACAAA
>NW_015677921.1:0-206 GCF_001515625.1 Sinocyclocheilus rhinocerous
AAGACCTTAACTGCCACAATGATTTTTGCAAATGGACTCAAATCAGCGAATCACTTTGATCTATATGTACTATCATAAACAAACTAATTTTCTAGAATGAATTAGATTTTCAGAAAGGTGGCAAAGTTTAGCAGTTTGGATCTGATTATTCTTTCCTGCAAAGACAAAACAACAATTATGACAACACTTCCAAAAAAAAGATTTCA
>NW_015677922.1:0-206 GCF_001515625.1 Sinocyclocheilus rhinocerous
GCTCTCTGTACTCCTGGTCCTTCATTAATCTTCGCTTTAGATGCTGAAGTCTTGTGACCACAAGAAGCTCATTATTTGGAAGACAGGGTCTTTTCTTGAATGGAAGAGGCATTTCCAAGTGGCTGTCTTTGTTCATCCTAATGTTTTTTCCCAGTTTGTTCAAGAACATAATGTCCTCTTGAGACACCACTCTTGTGTTTTCTTCG
>NW_015677923.1:0-206 GCF_001515625.1 Sinocyclocheilus rhinocerous
AGAATGACTGAAGAAAGACTTCAGAAGAAAAGAATGAAACCAAAAATGACTCTGTTATTGTCTTGCATTATGGACAAAATATTTTTCTGTTTGACACTGTAAAGCTGCTTTGACAAACATTATTGTATAAAGTGCTATATAAATAAAGATGACTTGACTTGACCGACCTGTTTGTTCCTCAGTATCTTCATGTTTGACTCTGAAAG
>NW_015677924.1:0-206 GCF_001515625.1 Sinocyclocheilus rhinocerous
TTGTTTTCCAGTAAAAATATATTTAACAATCATTTTACCTGAGACGGTCATGATACGGTGTATGGGAAGAGGCAGGACGATTAAGACGAATAAGTTCAAACACACTTTAATAATTCCACGACAGATAATCTCCAGAGAGGGCAGGAACACACACATGAGGAAACATTCACAATACCGGACAAAGACAGATTGAACAGACTTGACTA
>NW_015677925.1:0-206 GCF_001515625.1 Sinocyclocheilus rhinocerous
AAGATCCAGCCATGACAAACTCTGGCAGATGGTCAGTTTTGTTCAAGTCACTTCACTCTTCCTGTTCTCACAAAAGTGGATAATAAAGTAGTACTACATAGACTAAACCCCAATTTAAATTTCCACTGTGAGGTAGTGCCTCTTTGTCTTTGTCTAAAATGTTTTTGCAGTTGCCTGCAGAGAAATTTCTTCAGTATGAGTCTTCC
>NW_015677926.1:0-206 GCF_001515625.1 Sinocyclocheilus rhinocerous
ATTGGCCTTAATGGAAATCATTTAGACACCCAGCTAAATCTGATCTGCACTATTAGCCTGAATGGCTGGCTCTTCCTTTTCATGTGAGTTAGCGTGAGTGCTGTAATGCTGCATGGGGAATGCTCAGGAAAGCATGTCTTAATTCCTCATTGACTCTTTGACCTTTTCCTCATCACTGATACTGTAGCAGACCTGGAGGAGGAGTA
>NW_015677927.1:0-206 GCF_001515625.1 Sinocyclocheilus rhinocerous
TGGTAAGTGATATTTAATTGTTATCAAGTAAACTTTTTATTTTCAAATATGAATATTGTAAAAATACTACATTTATTTTGATTGGTTAAGAATGACTCTGTGTACTCGGATTGTGAAGATTAAAAAAAAGTTTAAATTTATGATTAAATACGATTTTTCCGAAGCACTTACAGTTGCTTTGTGCGTCTGTTATTCCTTCATCTCTT
>NW_015677928.1:0-206 GCF_001515625.1 Sinocyclocheilus rhinocerous
ATGACGCTACTAGTTTAACTACATGTCTCAATAGTGTGGTGGTAGGGTCGCTGTTTTCTGAATCAAATAGTTTTTCATTAGCGAAGCTCATTTGTTGATCAGGTAGTGTGGTAGCATCCACACATGCTACATTTTCTCAAACATTTCTGTAGCTCAAATCAGAAAACTGATTCTGGATCAGTAAGTGATGCCACCTCCATACACGG
>NW_015677929.1:0-206 GCF_001515625.1 Sinocyclocheilus rhinocerous
AAATAAAATAAAATAAATAAAAGTATGAATGTCTGTTGTAAAAAATAAAAGCAACACAGAAACAGGAACAACAAACAACTATAAACAAGAAACAACTCAGACCGCACATTACCGAGAACGTAGGTTGAGCAACTAAAAATGGTGATGATACGTGACCGGTCCACTTCAACGCAAGACATGTCCCCAAAAGGCCCACATAGTCAAAA
>NW_015677930.1:0-206 GCF_001515625.1 Sinocyclocheilus rhinocerous
AAGCTTCAAAAAAGTTGAAAAAATCAACATGAAAGTGTTATTTATTAAAATCTTTGGAGCTTAGCACTGTCTGCTCTCCTTCATTTTCATTGTATGGAAAAGAGCATCCAGAACAATGCTAATCTTTTCCTTTTGTGCTTTACAGAATAAAAAAACAACATACAGGTTTGGAAAGACATAGGTGTGAGTGAACGTTGACAGAATTT
>NW_015677931.1:0-206 GCF_001515625.1 Sinocyclocheilus rhinocerous
CAGCGCTATATTATACCAGTAACAAGTCAAATTAATTACATTTAAGAAGTAATTAATCTGAAAATGAATCTGTATAAATAAATAAAATGCAATCATTTTTTAAAATTATAACATTTCCTTCAATAAAAATACACCAAGTAGTCCTGCATTGGTCTTACCTGGGCATCCATAACTGCTGAAGGTAAATCCAACTCATTCCCTAACTG
>NW_015677932.1:0-206 GCF_001515625.1 Sinocyclocheilus rhinocerous
AAGTACAACCGGGTTTAATTGTGTTTTAACTAGTAGTCTAAATAAGGACTTTGGTATGGGCCCTAACCATTTTCAGTTGGTTAAAACAGCTCAAATTTGAAAGTAGAAATTATTTAGCAAAACAAATACAAGAAGAGTCTGAAATGCATTTTAACCAAATCATGCAAGACGTTTACTATAAAAAGACTTACCTCAGTGAAGTAAAA
>NW_015677933.1:0-206 GCF_001515625.1 Sinocyclocheilus rhinocerous
TGTTATTTTTATGTGTCAGTTTTTGATGTACTGCTTTATTTCTACTTTTTGACACAATAATAATAATAATAGCTCAAAAAGTATAATACAGCAACAAAAACATAGTATCCATCATATAACTATTTTAATAAGAATAATTAGCATTATTTACAGATGAAATTAATGCAAAATTTGTTTTGTCAAAGAATTAAAAGTTACAAAAATTA
>NW_015677934.1:0-206 GCF_001515625.1 Sinocyclocheilus rhinocerous
ATGTGAACGCTAAGTGGACCAGGACCAAATGTATCATTTTCCTTTATGGTCTGGAACAAATGAATCAAACAAACTGAAGTACAAGTGTGAACACACCCTTAATTCTGTCCAGTCCAAGTTATTAACCAGGCTGGGTCACGGCTGCCAGGCTCCAGGAGATCAACAAGAAGACTAATGGAATTATGCATGGCTGCGTTGCCCTCTCT
>NW_015677935.1:0-206 GCF_001515625.1 Sinocyclocheilus rhinocerous
AACCCATCTTATTCAGCCTTGGTTGAGCATAACCAAAAACAGAACTAAAAAAAAATTAAAGCGTCAAAATAAACCAAACTAAACCAGAAAATAAATACATAAGATGCTTCAAAAATAAAATACAACAAAATGGGCTTTTAAATTACAGGAGTTGTTCACTGTTTTTTTTTTCTAGGCTTGATTGTGTTTATAGGATGCAGTCTAAC
>NW_015677936.1:0-206 GCF_001515625.1 Sinocyclocheilus rhinocerous
TATCAAGCCGTGCTAACTGTTAAAAATAAGCGAGGTGGTTTTCAAACTTATTCACACTGATTTTAAGTCAGTATGAGGACAAAAGAACCTGGAGCTTACTGGACTGTGCTCAGCTGGTGTCTATCTATCTTCGTCCGCCCTCTGTGTTATCTCACTCTTGCACAAAGAGAATCTTCCTGGCATTTGAATGGACGGGCCGTGCCAAC
>NW_015677937.1:0-206 GCF_001515625.1 Sinocyclocheilus rhinocerous
AAGTCACTTAAGTGACCTTTTATTTCATTAATATTATATTATCTGTAAGTATAGTTTTTAAAATATATATACTTTTAAAATTTGATGCACACAACAAGCACACATTCAATACAACTTAGCAACACCTCTTGTTGACAAGGGTGGAAGAACTGAATCATAAGAACTGTATTTGTCTGTTCAGGGCACTATAATAATTCACGAGGTGT
>NW_015677938.1:0-206 GCF_001515625.1 Sinocyclocheilus rhinocerous
AAGTCGCTCATCCAATCAGCTGATCCAGTTTATAAAACTGGTCTGAATAATTCACTCACAAAAGATTGAGTAGTGAATTCTTCAGAGTACCTCCTTTTGTGTTCTGCAGAAGAAAGAGAGTTACACAGGGTTTGCACAACAGGAGAAAATAATTACAAAATTAATTTTTTAGAGGCAATATTTCTTTAATTGCCCATCCCTGTTCT
>NW_015677939.1:0-206 GCF_001515625.1 Sinocyclocheilus rhinocerous
AAGCGCATCCTGTTTGCTTTCATTATTTTACAAAAGTGCAATGTTCTGTTGTTGAGTGCACACAAATAAACGTAGAGGCTTCACAGATTCGAAAGATTCATTACTCTTATCTGTATGAGCAAAATGACGGAGTATTTTAAGAGCAAGTGAGCGCTACGGTTCAGACACTTGAACAGCGCACATTTCTCTAGGTTAACATTAGATTG
>NW_015677940.1:0-206 GCF_001515625.1 Sinocyclocheilus rhinocerous
TTTTTTGTAGTAGGCCAAATAGCACGTACCAAGAAAACAAGAATGACTGTTATATTCCTGTGCAGTAAGTTCTGAATTAATTCCAAGAGTCAAGAAAAAAACACCCACAAATGACTTACAAGTTCACAAGTAAAGCTACAGTTCCAGTTTACAGTATTTCTAGTAGCATTTGATCACAATTCATCATGTCTCACCATGTTCAACCT
>NW_015677941.1:0-206 GCF_001515625.1 Sinocyclocheilus rhinocerous
TAATGTGTCCTTGCTGAATAAAACATTAATGTCTTACAAAAAAAACCAACTTATTGACCACAAACTTTTGAACTAGGGGTTGAACGACTTCAGAATGTTTGAAGTCGACATTTATGCGATGGAAGTCGAGTCGACGTCAACTAGTCCCTGATGACATCATGAAGGGGCAACTTTTTGAGCAATGTCGCCGAGTGATGTTGCTTGAG
>NW_015677942.1:0-206 GCF_001515625.1 Sinocyclocheilus rhinocerous
TCTTACACACTAATGCACTTTCTTTTAAGTGCTCTCGAAAAGCAAGCATCTGCCAAGAACATAAATGCAATAGCAAATAAGCGGTTTGAGAGGCGAACGAGGGCTGTTTGACTGTAAATAGACTCTCTGTGATGGATGAAGTTGAGAGAGAGGGAATGCTATCACCTCTGGGTCTTCAGGGAAGATGTTGTCCACCAGTCTCTTGT
>NW_015677943.1:0-206 GCF_001515625.1 Sinocyclocheilus rhinocerous
TTAACAACGCAAAGCTCTTGAAAGCTTATACTGTAAATACACTACCATTTGGGGTTGGTAAGATTTTGTTTTAAATGTTTTTGAAAGAAGACTCACAAATGCTGCATTTATTTGATTTAAAAAAATCAGGAAAAACTATAATATTATAAATTATTATCATTATCATTCTAATATACTGATTTGGTGCTCAAGAAACATTTCTTATT
>NW_015677944.1:0-206 GCF_001515625.1 Sinocyclocheilus rhinocerous
ACTGGTTAATGGTCAACTAATGAGCTTCTGTTGTCAGTCAGGAAAGTAATCTACTGTAAATTAACAAAATCCTGTCATTATACAATTCTCCACCAGATTTACTATGCTGCACGGAAGTTCAGGTAACTCAAAAACCTGTGTACACGAGCTGAGACATGATGGGAGATTTGATCGTAGCCACCGCTCACGTCCATATTGATAAATTC
>NW_015677945.1:0-206 GCF_001515625.1 Sinocyclocheilus rhinocerous
TTAAATTACTCCGTTACTAAAAAAGTAATCAAATTACAGTAACGTAACGCGTTACTGCCCAACACTGGTCAGGTGTCATTGTTCAGGATGATTAACCCGATAGACCACATGACCCACAGTGGCCTTGGGCTTGGCATTGCGAATTCAATGAAGTCTTTATCATTGAAAATCCATTTTTTGTGGTATTTTCTAAACAGAAAACACTA
>NW_015677946.1:0-206 GCF_001515625.1 Sinocyclocheilus rhinocerous
AAGTGTTTGTCAGGGTGTTTTTAGTGGTTGCCAGGGTCTTGCTAAGTGTTCGGGTATTGTGAATAATTTGTAGGGCATTGCTAAATGTTTGATAGGATGTTCTGTGTGGTTCCTAAGGCATTCCTAACTGTTGGCTATGGTATTTTGGGTGGTTGCTAGGGTGTTGTTAAGTGTTACGGTATTTTGAATGATTTCTAGGGCTATGC
>NW_015677947.1:0-206 GCF_001515625.1 Sinocyclocheilus rhinocerous
AAGGACGTTACATCGTGACTTGTTGTTGCCCTGTGGGTTTTTGCAAGCAGAAAGGCATGAGCAGCGGCCAAAGCAAACAGTTCACAGGCCCAGAACTAGAGCTTATTCATGTAATGATGAAACACAGGATCCAGAGTCTGGTTGTGAATATTCCGGGTCTGAGGATGATCAGTTCTTTAGTCCTGTACTTGAGGACTTTGAAACTC
>NW_015677948.1:0-206 GCF_001515625.1 Sinocyclocheilus rhinocerous
TTCTTAAAACACTGAGTTTTGATTTCTAAGTGAACAAATAATGTAAAAGTGTTTCCACACATGATCACTGGGTGTAGGTTATCTGTAAATGAGTGTGGCATTTAAATGGCAGTGTTTCCCAAATGAAAAAAAGAGCTGTTAGTTTTGAATGATGTGTGTAATTTTGCAAAAAGTTTGTTTTACAATAGCAAACTGAGTTTAAAGCA
>NW_015677949.1:0-206 GCF_001515625.1 Sinocyclocheilus rhinocerous
AAGAGAAAAGGAAACACAGAAAAGAAGCAAACAAGACAGACAATAGCACAACAATGAAGTGAAATTAAAATGCTAAGGAGAAAAGATACGTTTTCAACCTCGATTTAAAAATGGTAATGCAAGGTGCAAGGCGGCAGTCTAGAGGCAATTGGTTCCACACCCTCTGTCACCCTTAGTTTTCAAACGGGAACGAGGGACAGATAAAA
>NW_015677950.1:0-206 GCF_001515625.1 Sinocyclocheilus rhinocerous
AAGGCACAGAGGTGCTGATTGTGATCAAGGCCTGTAGGCCAACATCTGTATACATCGGGGGTCTGCTAATTGTCACAGCTTTTGCACAGTGGCTGAAGCTGTAATCTGCTGATTGCTCAGTTTGAATATCTCAGATTTGGTCTTTAGTCACATGGTCAAGGAAGGGACAAAAGAAGATTTATAACTGTTGCTCTCCCTCTTTTTCT
>NW_015677951.1:0-206 GCF_001515625.1 Sinocyclocheilus rhinocerous
ATAATCTGACATATTGTCCGACAAACAAACCAGACAGTATTGCTGTTTCCTTGTAGTTATTTGCGAAATTTACAAATTTTTTGAGTGAAAATGGTTTCAAAATGAATCCTACACCAATTTTTTATTTCAGTAGTGCTTGAAATTGGGATTTTCTTGACGTAAACCAGGATTCATAAAAAGTCAAGAAAACAGACCAAGCAAATATG
>NW_015677952.1:0-206 GCF_001515625.1 Sinocyclocheilus rhinocerous
TAATATAAGTAATATATAAGGTAATATATTATTCTAATATGGTTACTATATTTATTTTATTGTCACATATAATAGTTATTTGTAAAAATTTTAAAACACTATTATGACACGGTAATGTTTATTATATTATATATTTATTTTATATTATAATCCCACACATCATTGATCTGCATTTTCTATCATTTATTTTTATAATAAAAACGGTC
>NW_015677953.1:0-206 GCF_001515625.1 Sinocyclocheilus rhinocerous
AATACATGACTGATTCACGTGCTGCTTGAACTGAACACAGTGACCTCACGCCACATTAAAGAACGGGAAAACACATCTATTGTTTGCATTTCATGATGAAATTGACAGAATTTAAAGGCTATGATTTGTGTTATATTAAAAATAACAAAACAGGCTTATTATGATTATTGGGTGGCTGCGCGCTACAAATAATGAATAGACTTGAA
>NW_015677954.1:0-206 GCF_001515625.1 Sinocyclocheilus rhinocerous
AACTCACAATTCTGACTTTTTTTCTCAGAATTGCGTGATATAAACGCACAATTGCGTGTTATAAAGTCAGAATTGCAAGATAACTCACAATTGCGAGATAAAAACTCGCAGTTCTGAGTTTATATCTCGCAATTCTGACTAGCGTGCCTACTGTATGTTGTTTGGAATTTAAAGGGGTCATATGATGCGATTTCAAGTTTTCCTTT
>NW_015677955.1:0-206 GCF_001515625.1 Sinocyclocheilus rhinocerous
CAGGACCAGGATTGAAGCACTGCGTTAGTTGTTTAATTTAAAAAATAGAGGAAAAAATGTGACTGCTGGGAAAAGTGAGAGCTTGTTTGTGATGTCTCAGATGTTTCTCGCAGCAAGTTGTTAAATCTGACAAAGAGACACTGAAGAATCAGCATAAACTGCAAATCCAGCATAGAGGGGTTCAGTGAATGTGGTGTTGAATGTGT
>NW_015677956.1:0-206 GCF_001515625.1 Sinocyclocheilus rhinocerous
GCCCATCAGTTTCCCGATGTAAACGCTGCTCTCCGAGCCGATCCAAACGTCAGAGGCCTTCGAGTACTTCAAGACGATGGCATCTGCCAGATTAGATGAGGACATGTGCTTCTATTACAACCGTTCACCTCAATTTGCAGAGGAAACATCATGAAACATCACTTACTAGGGCTGAAATAATAAATTCTAATTTTGCATTTAAAGAG
>NW_015677957.1:0-206 GCF_001515625.1 Sinocyclocheilus rhinocerous
TGTACTAACATCAACATCACCTGCACCAACATATACCACTCTAGCAATAGCAACAACAACTGCACCAGCCTCAACATCAACCGCACCAACATTTACCACACCATCAACAATAACTGCACCAACCTCAACAACAACTGCACCAACATTTACCACTCCATTAACAACAACTGCTGCACCAACCTCAACATCAACTGCACCAACATCTA
>NW_015677958.1:0-206 GCF_001515625.1 Sinocyclocheilus rhinocerous
AAGGTGGGATTTATAAAAAACAAACTTGACGGGAAAATGTACGCACCTGCACGCAAACTCTGACCCATGCGTATGGACTTTTGTTTTCCTGGAGAGAGAAAAGTAATGAAGTAAACAACGATTTCAAACTCAGTCAAAATATGCCTAAAAACTCAATTAAATATCGGTTTCCACTAAAATAGCTAAAAGATGTTCACCTTATCAGC
>NW_015677959.1:0-206 GCF_001515625.1 Sinocyclocheilus rhinocerous
ACAAACCCAGCTATTGGGTTGTTTTGATCCAGCGGTTGGGTTGTTAACAACCCCAGCGGTTGGGTTGCTTCTTGGTTGTTCTATCTGTTTCTTATTTAGTTACAAATTCTGTTATGTCATGTCATGAAGGAAATTTTATCTAGCTGGCTAACATAGAGTTGATAAAGTTTTGTCAAAAAAAAAAAAAAAAGATTTGTGGTAGTCCT
>NW_015677960.1:0-206 GCF_001515625.1 Sinocyclocheilus rhinocerous
ACAATTTAGTGTCATGGTATGTCACACTGTAACATTCAAATAAAGTCAAATATGTAATCGCATATTGCTGATTATTACCTTTCATTCACTTAAGTTAATGAGTTACTAATATTTTACTATTTTAACTTGAGTTTGACAGCGATACATAAAACAATAGGTTTTATCTGTGCGTTGGACACACACACACACACCTCTGCTCCTCTTCA
>NW_015677961.1:0-206 GCF_001515625.1 Sinocyclocheilus rhinocerous
AAAATCTCATTCTCTTCCTCGGAGATGGTGAGTTAAATAGAAACTTTCTTGTTTTTGTATTGTTCTGTTTTATAATCCAGTATGTATATAATCTTGAACCCTGCACAATTTTAGCCACAAATTAGCCTTCTAGACATTTCTAGATTTTGGGATTTTGTCTAAATTTATTTGCCATTACAATAAATCTTAAATAAATAAAATTGATG
>NW_015677962.1:0-206 GCF_001515625.1 Sinocyclocheilus rhinocerous
AGTAAGAGACAATAAACGACAAAACATTTGTTTACAATTAAAGACTGAACACTTTTATACTAGTGAACATGAAAAACAACATTTTGGCATTTGCTGATTACCGTGCGTGACTAAGGCAACTTGAAACTTCTGAATATCAAAATGTTTATTACAGCTACTGCCTACTAAAATTGTTCTGGTAAAAACAGTATTAATATGTGGGGGAG
>NW_015677963.1:0-206 GCF_001515625.1 Sinocyclocheilus rhinocerous
AGTTTAAGACTGACAGTCCAACAGAAAGAAACTGAAATGCGGAAACTGATAACAAGGGAAATGAATAGCAGAGGTGACAGTGAATTGTTACCGAGATATCTACCAACAACCCGGGTAAATAGCCCCACATGGCGGAAAGACTATAAAATATCAGGTCAGATTGGTGAACCGGGCCAAAAAGACCGACTCACATTTTCCAGTTTAGC
>NW_015677964.1:0-206 GCF_001515625.1 Sinocyclocheilus rhinocerous
AATTGACCCTTATGATTGGTTTTGTGGTCCAGGGTCACATATACACTTTGATATCAGGGACCAAACTATAATGATTCTAATATTGCTACAGTATATATTTATTATAGTAATACTATATATTTTTATGTATAAAGCCTTATAATTTATCAGACAAATATTATTCATGATATTATAAATGCAAAATGTTTGCAGAATTAAATAATTGG
>NW_015677965.1:0-206 GCF_001515625.1 Sinocyclocheilus rhinocerous
ACACAGTCTGTTTATAATAATTGTGTGCTTAAATGCTCAAGTTGTTTTTTAGTATAGAAATGCAAGTATCGTTTTATTAACATTTTATCAATGTTTTATCATTCATCAGCTAGAAAACCAGCCAAAAATTGTTATGAAAGTGATTCCAACAATATTGATCCTCTGTCACGTTATCATTTTAGTTGTGGTGTGGACTCCACTATTCT
>NW_015677966.1:0-206 GCF_001515625.1 Sinocyclocheilus rhinocerous
GACGGATGGACGGATGGATGAGACTGACAGATAAAACGACAAACCAACAGATGGACTGATAGACAGACAGACAGACAGACACACAGAATAATAGAAAGAATGATAGAACAAGATCAAAATATAATAGTTAGATAAAAAGATAGACAGAACAACATAGAGCAATATATAGAGCGTTAGAACAAAAGACACAGAATGACAGAATGATG
>NW_015677967.1:0-206 GCF_001515625.1 Sinocyclocheilus rhinocerous
CTGATCGTGTGCGCTTGCTTTCAGAAATAAGTGAGTTCCTGCTGTCACAGAACACATACCCTATGACGACAGAAAACAGCCGAACACCCTTCAGTCAGGCTTAGGGTCAAATCTGCTACTGAGTGGATATGTATTTGGTCATTGTCATAGAAACTGCATACCTAGAGACTAAGCTTGTTTTGCACTGCGTATCGGTGTCTGATAAA
>NW_015677968.1:0-206 GCF_001515625.1 Sinocyclocheilus rhinocerous
ACACAGTCCGAAACAGCAAGGCAAAAGGTAAATCCAAGAAACGCGAACAAGAATCAGAAACCAGGAAACGCAACGAGACTAGACTAAGACTAGAACTAGGAACTAGAAACAAAGACAGGGAAATGGCTCTGTAAAGTGCTATCATTTGGAGAGAGATAAATGCAGACAATACTCGGCGACTTGAGCAGGATCTGAGTGGGTGTTAT
>NW_015677969.1:0-206 GCF_001515625.1 Sinocyclocheilus rhinocerous
TTGAACTGAATTGAATCAACACTGAACTGACTCAAGTTGTATATCAACACTACTTTCTTCAGTAGGGCAGCTTATAGCTGATTTGAATTTAAATGAAGAACTTTACGCTGTTATTGAACTGAACTGAATCAACACTGAACACTGACTGTATAGGTGAATAATGACGCCACTGTCTTTTTAGAGCTCCTTTACAGAAGAATTAGTAT
>NW_015677970.1:0-206 GCF_001515625.1 Sinocyclocheilus rhinocerous
AAATTAAAATCACAATGTTTACAGATAAAACTGTTCAGACTTTATGTTTGTTTAGGACTAAGAAACACACTAAACATGACACGAGGTAAAATACTTCCAAAGAAATAGCAAAATATGAACTGACAAAGCTAATAAAGGGACTTTTAGGCGTTGCCTTACTAACAAAACACCAACAATATAACACCACACCACAGTCTTTCACTTTA
>NW_015677971.1:0-206 GCF_001515625.1 Sinocyclocheilus rhinocerous
CGGTTCCCAGACACACTGCCGCTCTGCCCTCCACCAGCTGGGTAACGTTAAACTCTTCCGCGATGCCAGGCGGCGGCACTGGACAGCCCTCCAGAAGGCCCGACACTCCTCTGCCACCCGGTGGACGGCGACGGCTCCTCCTGGTTCGGGCAGCCGGCAGTAGTCCCCTGTTCCCTGCTCCTCCCCATCATGGCGGATGGCAGCAG
>NW_015677972.1:0-206 GCF_001515625.1 Sinocyclocheilus rhinocerous
ACACTGAGAAAATATATCAGCTCAGATTACAGAAGCTGAAGCTGAGGCTCAAACACTTGTTTTCTGACAGTGATGCAACAAAATTAATTACATTATTTAGTATTAGTACAACTACTGAATGAAAACATAAAAAATAAAAATAAGAAATATTACTATTGTAATATTTGACTGTAAAATAAAAAATCGAGTATTTAAGAAAAATATAT
>NW_015677973.1:0-206 GCF_001515625.1 Sinocyclocheilus rhinocerous
AACACTAAAACCCATCAATTAAATCAATGTGAATTCTACTTACTTAATTTTAGGCCCGTAGTATTGCAGAAATCTTGTTGCCTTTGACATCACTCCACGCTGCCATTGCTCTGAAAACATTGATTTCAAAAACATGTGTAAGTATGAGTTTCGAATTAAATAACGTGAGGAGCAAATATCAGTCTGAAATGGTAAATAACGTTAGC
>NW_015677974.1:0-206 GCF_001515625.1 Sinocyclocheilus rhinocerous
TAAAGTTCAAAAGAACAGCATTTATTTGAAATATAATTTTTTTTTTACATTATAGATATTATATACTGTCACTCCGATCAATTTAATGCATCCTTGTGAAATAAAAACGTCCAAAGTAAAGTTAATTACAGAGATGCAAACAGGTAAGGGGAAAAAGGATCGGGGGCATGCTCCACACGGAATTTCTTTTAAAGATATTTGCTTTA
>NW_015677975.1:0-206 GCF_001515625.1 Sinocyclocheilus rhinocerous
ACATCCTTTTTTCTTTAAAACGGTTACATTAATTGTGTTTGTTATATTTTTTTAATTAAAGTTGAAATCAATTGACTAAATAATGTAAACTTGACTGACTGCTTCACTTTCCACTTAAAGAAAAAATTTAAATGAAGCAATAAATGAAGCTGAAATCCTTTAAAAAAATAAAGGAGAGAAAGCTGCATGAGGGCAGACAAGGGTAT
>NW_015677976.1:0-206 GCF_001515625.1 Sinocyclocheilus rhinocerous
ACATTTAAGTACCACTTCATGATTGAATATCAAAATTAATGGCATTTAAAAAATACAAGCACATTTTTATGTATATATAAAACATATTAAACTATATTAGTGGATATACAGTTTTTTTTATTTTTTATTTTGTTTAACTTAAATTTTCCCAATACTTTCAGGGCCACTGTATACAAAGAATTTGATTTCACCATTTAGTGTTATGC
>NW_015677977.1:0-206 GCF_001515625.1 Sinocyclocheilus rhinocerous
ACATTACTTGAAAGTGGACAGACAAATGGCTCAACATTAGACTTATGGACTGAAACAGGACTGGCAGAAAGTTCAAAATCAGGTTCGTTAACAGACCAGATAAGCAGACAATTCAGTGACAGAAACTGCCAAGACAAACAGTTCAATATCAGACTCATAAGTTGAAACTAGACGGACAGACAGTTCACAATCAGCCTCCATGGCTG
>NW_015677978.1:0-206 GCF_001515625.1 Sinocyclocheilus rhinocerous
GAAAAAATGGCTGAGGGTGGTGCAGATAATTATTTTCTTGGGATTGGACGGGGGAAATATCTGATGCAGTTTTCTGATAACAAGCCAGGGTTGGGTGAATTTGACTGTAAGACTGACATTCATGCTGGTAATGGGAGAAATTATATGGCTCATGATGTACATAAGACTCTCCCTCTTACTTCTACTCCGAAGCCATGTAATGTGGA
>NW_015677979.1:0-206 GCF_001515625.1 Sinocyclocheilus rhinocerous
TAAATGACTAAAAGTAAAAGTAAAAAAAGTAAACATTAATCACACATTTTTTCTGTAATTAGTCATGATTAATCACGTTAATTATTTATACTGTCAAAATGTCACATTAAATCTCCAAATGAATGTAGAAACAACATAAAGATGATATATTATAAATGTAATGTAACACTTTCTATGAAGCCCGTATTTATAATACATTATAAGGG
>NW_015677980.1:0-206 GCF_001515625.1 Sinocyclocheilus rhinocerous
GTAAGAGATAAGAAAATAATTCCTTGTAAAAAAAAAAAAAATAATGATAATAATACATACATACATAAAATTATTGTATCTGACATTTCTGTCACTTCTGAAATGATGGCTACGTCCCTGGTGTGACAAAATGTTAACGTATTCTGTAACTTTGTATCTCCACTAGTATAGACGAGTTTCTGGAATCTAATAAAACGGATACAGTG
>NW_015677981.1:0-206 GCF_001515625.1 Sinocyclocheilus rhinocerous
ACAGAAGAAAGTAAGTCATACAGTTCTGAAAGAGGGTGAGTAAATGACAGAATTTCAATTTTGGGTGAACTATTCATTTAATACGGAATGCTCCACAAAAAAAATTATAATTTCACTTTAATACATTCTAAAACTCATCTCATAAAAACAGATTTAACATAAAACTCACCAGACAAAATGGATTTTAGTCACCATATCAACACAAA
>NW_015677982.1:0-206 GCF_001515625.1 Sinocyclocheilus rhinocerous
ACAGAGCAGCTGCTGCTGTTGAAAAGATATTTCCATTAGATATACCAAATTCTGCTGATGACCAATATGAGGGATGTACAAATGAAATGGCATCCAAGGTGGAGAAATACTATAGAGAAGGAAAGATCTGGATCAGCTGAATTTATTAAGACTTGGCAAGAAGAATGCAAAGAAAGCAGAGGATAACTTGCAGCAGATTCATTCAG
>NW_015677983.1:0-206 GCF_001515625.1 Sinocyclocheilus rhinocerous
TCTTAAGACCCTAGTAACAGCTGCCAGACCTCAGCATATCCACACTGCTGTACAGTGACGGATAACGGGAGAAGAGCCAGCGTGAATGTTCCTTCGCCTGTCGGGAATTACTGCATTATGCTCAAAATCACAAAGCCGACTACAGTACCAACAATGACCCGGGACAACAGAAAAGCCATGTCTATTTCCATGAAGTTTAGACTAGA
>NW_015677984.1:0-206 GCF_001515625.1 Sinocyclocheilus rhinocerous
ACGACGATATTTAGTCATAATTTTCATTGACGAAAGCAACACTAGAAATGCATGGCAGTACAGGGTGCCAAACGTTTACCATTAATGGAAATAATGGTTAAAGATCGTTTTTTTAAAAAGCGGTCAATGACTGGGAGAAGCGGCTGCCAAATAAAGTGCTTTTGTTTTAGAATAGAAACACACAGCGTCTCATCAGCATGGCGGCA
>NW_015677985.1:0-206 GCF_001515625.1 Sinocyclocheilus rhinocerous
AAAAGATCCCCATTACTGTAAACTCAGTTTAATCCAGCTATGAAAACAGTGAACAAGCACACATGGGGCCACAGGGGTCATATTTCATTTCAGAACAGGTTATTGAGAAATCTGTTTTAGGATATAGTCTAACCTCTCAGTGCTAAAGCTAATATCCTCCCCTTCGCTCCCATACATAAGTTCAGTGTGATGCGCTGCCATTCAGC
>NW_015677986.1:0-206 GCF_001515625.1 Sinocyclocheilus rhinocerous
ACATTTTTAACTTTTGAGTTAAAGGAATCAAGGAGAAGATCAACAATCTGCAGAAATGCTTGGTGTTAAAGACATAGCCTCCATAAATAGCACACTAGTGTTTTCGTTAATGCTTTAATTTCGTTAAATCTCTTTCTGACAGAGACAGATCTAGATTCAGGGGTAGCAGAGATCAATATATCAAAGAAAATACAGAAGTGATCAGA
>NW_015677987.1:0-206 GCF_001515625.1 Sinocyclocheilus rhinocerous
TTGGGATCAGTACTTATTTATTTATTTTTTTTATTTATTTGAAAAAAATTAATTCTTTCATTTCAGATAAATCTTTTAAACACACACACACACACATAAATAATTACATTAAAATAAAAATACAATTTAAAACATTAAAAACCAATGGATCACAGCTTCCAATGTTTTCAACATTGATAATAATAAGAAATGTTTCTTGAGCAACA
>NW_015677988.1:0-206 GCF_001515625.1 Sinocyclocheilus rhinocerous
TGACTTTATTGATTAAATGTAAGAATTTGACACACTTCTAGAAAAGAATGGCTTTACAAAGGTAAAAATACCCATAAAGGGTAAAAATCATTTTAAACCTGTTGGAAAAGATGAATTTCTGTCACTGCTGTGAACTGACCACACAGAGTCAGCTGTCCACGGCAGTCCTGCAACGCAACACACACAAAATATTGTCTGATTATCGT
>NW_015677989.1:0-206 GCF_001515625.1 Sinocyclocheilus rhinocerous
CACCAGATTTATGCATTTAAATTTAAAATGAACAACATTTTCTTATTCCCACAGAACCCCCTAGACTAGAGGAACCAATGTGCACCCATCACAGTCTTACAAAATCCTGTGGGGACACTGGAAATGTAGAGGAAACACTGTAGGATTGGTCGTGTCAATGAGTGTGTGTATGCCAGTTCACCTTACTATTTGCGTGTGGACAATGT
>NW_015677990.1:0-206 GCF_001515625.1 Sinocyclocheilus rhinocerous
ACCATTAGAATTATGGTCTCAACATGACACAGATGTGGGGTTAGTGAAATCAGCCAATCCAATTAAAGTAGTACTTAGACCAGGAGCTAAAATACCCAGAAAATTGCAGTGCCCTTTGAGACCAGAGGCAGTGGAGGGAATAAGGGGGACAGTTGAGGGATTAATGAAAGCAGGAGTGCTTGTTGAAACTGCTAGTCATGGTAACA
>NW_015677991.1:0-206 GCF_001515625.1 Sinocyclocheilus rhinocerous
ACACACACATGCATGTATATATTTCAGAAAAAATATGTTATGTTTGTATATTAAATATATTTATTTATAATATCAATTATATGACGTGTAAATACATGTAAATATTTAAAAAATATATACTGTATGTATGTGTATTTATATATACATCATAAATATACACAACACACACACACATATATTATGCAAACAAAAACTTTTATTTTGGA
>NW_015677992.1:0-206 GCF_001515625.1 Sinocyclocheilus rhinocerous
ACCAGGTTCAAAGAACGCTCCTCTTCATCTTGGTAACCATACTGTAAGGCAAAACGACATGATGATGGAATTAAAGAGAAGTAGTTGTAGACCAATGCTCCATGCTATAGTGAGTGGAGTGTAACAAAAGGGCTTTGTGTTTGGGCTCTCACTCGCTGGTAACTATAAGGATCCAGACTCTGCATATGGAGAGATGACTGAGGTGG
>NW_015677993.1:0-206 GCF_001515625.1 Sinocyclocheilus rhinocerous
ACCTTGGTCAGTTGTCAATCTGTCTGCACCATAAACTTCTGGTCCTTCGTCTACGCCTCATCCTTCCACACCTTCAGCTCTGTCGGGTTCTTCTCTCCCTCCAGCTCCGCCTTGATCCTCAGTCGCTGCAGCTCCGTCCTGCCCTCCAGGACCTTCGTCATTGCTCAGTCCCTTCAGTCTTTAGTAGTGCTGTCAAACGATTAATC
>NW_015677994.1:0-206 GCF_001515625.1 Sinocyclocheilus rhinocerous
TCAAACTCGGGATGCCTGAAGCTCAACATTATACATGGTCTAACATCACTCTTCCGTGTTCTCGTTTTTTAACCTAATTCACAGTTTACTAATGGTCTTGTGTAATTATTAATTACATGCTGTTATGGTCATTAAGACAGAATTTAAATTTTGTTGAGCACACCCCAAATGTAGTCCAATCTCAGCAAAATTTGGTTTGTTTCCAT
>NW_015677995.1:0-206 GCF_001515625.1 Sinocyclocheilus rhinocerous
ACCTGCAATGAGCTCCTGTACCAGCATCTGAATACACAAGTAGACCCGGGAGCTGTGAAAAAAACGAAGAGTCACACTGACCCCGTGTGGTGGGAAGGGGAGGTGTCGTATCTGAAAAATGGATGAAGAGAAAGAGAAGGGGCAGTGGGAGAGCAAGAAAGAGGGGGGATTCATAATGAAACAGATGTTAGCGAACAGATTCACAA
>NW_015677997.1:0-206 GCF_001515625.1 Sinocyclocheilus rhinocerous
ACCGTACTGTCCTTCCTCCCTTTCCTGCCCCAAGATATCCCAGTTTGACTTGCTGATCTGTTGACAAGCTTGTCATGATCTGTGGCAAATGGGAATCACTTTGGACCGTCACATTACTAATCCAATTAAAAACTATGAACAGTGGAGCGTGGTGGAAAAGCGAGGCAATCAACATGAATCACTTTAGCCGTTGTAGTGCCTGTAAG
>NW_015677998.1:0-206 GCF_001515625.1 Sinocyclocheilus rhinocerous
ATTTTTGTCTAGCCGCACTCCGTCTCAGCCCCGTAGGCCTCTCCCAGTCTTCCAAGACCTCCATCACGAGGTTTCGAGGTCTTGGAAAAAACCTTTTTCGGCGCGTTTTACTAATCCCGCTGCCGCTGATTTCGCCACAGTTTCTAAAATGGCGGAAACAGGGCTATGCGGCGATGCCGGCCGTAGAAGAGACTCTCGCGGCACAT
>NW_015677999.1:0-206 GCF_001515625.1 Sinocyclocheilus rhinocerous
ACTACCTTACTGGCTAGTTCCTATAACTTAGTTCCTAGAACTATGTGGTGCAAAAGCCCCTTAAATAAATGGTGACTTATTAAAAAGATGACTTAATAATAATAATAAATTTACTTACTATAAAACAACAATAAAAAACAACACTACTCCATAATAGCAATCACAATAACAACAATGACAACAACTGTAAGATTATAACTTAAAAG
>NW_015678000.1:0-206 GCF_001515625.1 Sinocyclocheilus rhinocerous
AGAAAAATAACATTGTTTGTAGTGATTAGTAATGTCTGAAATAAAATGATCATTATAACATGGAAGTAACATTTCCATCACAGTTAATCATCATTTGCACAACATATTTTTGACTATTACCTGTTAGCCACAACAGACATGCAGATCTGATAAGGAAAGCATTCATCGTGTCAGCTCTTTGTAATAAAGTGAGTACTTCTACTATG
>NW_015678001.1:0-206 GCF_001515625.1 Sinocyclocheilus rhinocerous
ACTATGTTTCACAACCAAACGTACGCGAGAAGTGATGAGGAAATAACGCACGATCACGCTGATATTGTGGTCTAGAAGTCCTCCCCGAACAAACAGTAACAGATGACTTCGTTATTAACAACATACTTCTGCTGGGAAAATTTTAAATACACAAATCTAAGTACTTGAAAGTGTAACCAACGTTTTGTGCATTTTATAATGAGCTT
>NW_015678002.1:0-206 GCF_001515625.1 Sinocyclocheilus rhinocerous
AACATCAAATTTTCATTTTTGGGTGAACTATCCCTTTAAATCTGAAATTAAACAGTTTTAAAATACAATTTGTAATGGGCAAAAATAGTGAAACTAGAAAAATGCTATATAAATATAAAGTAAATTAATCATAGATATTAAATTAATAATATATTTTAATAGAAAATTTTAATTAATAAATTAAATCTAAACACAGCTTTCGGGAT
>NW_015678003.1:0-206 GCF_001515625.1 Sinocyclocheilus rhinocerous
AGATTGACAGCCAGTGGGAGGATCTTACCAAGACAACAGCAATTCTTATTGGTGGAATTAGTACAGACTCCACCCAGATGTTATTGGAGCACCTAGAAAAAGAAAAAGCAAAGTTAGACTTCCCACATACCAGCAAAACAATGTGAATGTGCATGTAAATGTTCGAGCTAATACACTTTGTATCACCCTCTAGGTGGTCAGAGGTG
>NW_015678004.1:0-206 GCF_001515625.1 Sinocyclocheilus rhinocerous
AAACAGGTGCCTGCTAGCAAGTGGCAACATGGAACTACAGAAATTGACATTAAAAGTCATCGCAAAGTAAACTTACCTACACACTTGTCTGCTTTTACACCCTTGTTGTGTTTATACTCCTGCTCTTGCAAACTATTCTACTCAAACTTGTAGATTTAAATACGTTCAATGATCTGTAGAAGGTTTGTTAGTGGTGATGTTGAAAT
>NW_015678005.1:0-206 GCF_001515625.1 Sinocyclocheilus rhinocerous
ACAGTGCATGTCAGAGCAAATGAGAATCATGAGGTCAAAGGACCTCAAATACATCTGAATCTGTGACTAGCACAAGCAGAGAAAATCCTGACATCGATCTACCTCCACCAGGCAAAAAAGCATGGAAGTCCTTAGGAAGCTTCTTCAAAATGACATCAGCCCAGGGCTGGACGATATGGCCAAAATTGATATCACGATATATTTCT
>NW_015678006.1:0-206 GCF_001515625.1 Sinocyclocheilus rhinocerous
ACTCTCTATGGAATTTCAAATACGTCATCAGTTTGTCTCAGGTTTACACTGTAAGTATCATTCTGAATGTCTTTCACCTACCAGCATCATCGGTCAGTTGGTCCAGGAGACCGATGGTGTGGAGATGTTTGGGTGTGGACACAGACAGAGACAGCACATCTCCTACGGCCTCATGGAAGCCAGGATTGGCTCCTCTCCTGAAGCTG
>NW_015678007.1:0-206 GCF_001515625.1 Sinocyclocheilus rhinocerous
TAAACAATATAATGTACATACACATTATACCAAAAGCCTACAAAGAGCACCAATGGCCCGACAATTCAAATGTCTACTTAATCTTGAATATTTCTTTATGACAGAAATGCTACAGCAATCATAAATACTTGAATGCGGACATCAAAAGCCTTTTTTTTTTTAGTTTTTCATTACGTTCAGCCGTTTCACTGAAATAATCTGTTCAG
>NW_015678008.1:0-206 GCF_001515625.1 Sinocyclocheilus rhinocerous
ACTATAAAGATAACTATATTAGCGTCCACACCAGCGGACGATATCCTCTGTTTATTCCAAGCGCACGCTCGTCTGACGCTTTAAATTCTCGACCTCGTTATGGCAGGATTGATTCTGATTGGCAGTCAATGTTTTTATCGTTCATCAGTGGGAAAGATTAGTCTGAAAGTGATTCCAACGATATCGTTTCTCTGTGCCTTTATCGT
>NW_015678009.1:0-206 GCF_001515625.1 Sinocyclocheilus rhinocerous
ACTTAATGTTTGTCACCTCTTAAAAGACATTTTTAAGGTTTGAATATGTATTCACTAAAAGTTCTCTCACTTATTTTTTGTATTTTATTTTTGCAATAAAAGGCATAGCAGTGTCTGTTGTATTTTCTTGTTAAAAGTGTGTGCTAAATGAACAATTGTAAGTATAATAGAATGAAAAAATGCAGATGCAGAGGAATTTATTTTGT
>NW_015678010.1:0-206 GCF_001515625.1 Sinocyclocheilus rhinocerous
ATCTTTAGACATTTGCAAGAAAAAATACTCAGCAAGAACATCAGTGTTTTTGCAGTGTGATAAGGCGTACAGTCAAACTTATAAAGAATGAGAGATTTTTTTGAAACATAAATTAAAAAGTAATGAAGATCTGTCGGAAGTTGTATTTTTAGAACTTTGAGGTGTTGCTAATACAACTCCTTGTCTGCTCCCTGGACGTTTATACG
>NW_015678011.1:0-206 GCF_001515625.1 Sinocyclocheilus rhinocerous
ACTCTGTACAAGCCTCGTTGTAAACTCAAAACTATGGGTCGGAGGCCATTCTCTTGTATTGCTTCCAGGCTGTGGAATTCTCTGCCTTTTCCTAGGAATTTTGATTGTTTTTAGAAATGACTCAAAACATATCTCTTTAGTGAAGCTTTTAAGTTATAATTTTACAGTTGTTGTTGCCATTGTTGTTATTGTGATTGTTATTATGG
>NW_015678012.1:0-206 GCF_001515625.1 Sinocyclocheilus rhinocerous
TGTGTTCTTCTGTGCCACCTCTAGTGCCAAGATTAATTTTGTTGAAACTTCTGATTTCATTTGATTTGTAACTTATTCTTCCTGATTAAATTTCAATAAAAAAAAGAAAGAAAAAAAAAGATTATAAATATAAATGTATGAATTTGACATAAAAGATGACGCATTTAATAAGGTTAGAAAAATCCATTACAAAGGTGCCCCTGCAA
>NW_015678013.1:0-206 GCF_001515625.1 Sinocyclocheilus rhinocerous
ACTCTAATGAGAGTTTGTTGACATGTAGGTGCAAAGTTACTTATTATAGACAGAATGCTCAAAAGGGACCATCAGTATAAAGTGTTACCAATAATCTTAACAATATTTTAGTTTAAATAGTTTTTTGTTTCAATTTTAAAAATATTTTGTATAACCTAAACTGTTTTTAATGGACAATTAAAAAGACAGACTTACCGAGCACCAGT
>NW_015678014.1:0-206 GCF_001515625.1 Sinocyclocheilus rhinocerous
ACTTTATTCTTTTCTGTGGAACAGGTCACTCTTTCCATGCAATTAAAGCATGGAAAAGGTGACCTGTGTGGGGACTAGAGCATGCAAACTTAAAAAAAAAATACAAAAATATTAATTATGCTACATTAAAAATCTTCTAAAGCCATGAGATTAGAAGGGAGAAAAAAAATACTGAAAACCATTTACATCTGCCCTATTTCTCCAAT
>NW_015678015.1:0-206 GCF_001515625.1 Sinocyclocheilus rhinocerous
ACTTTCCGTTTTCATTGAAGTTTTAGCAATTTCTGTTTTGTTTGTCATTTTTATTAGTTTTAGTTTATTTTATATTTCGGTTTAGCTTTAACTTTTTTCAGCTTTAGTTTTTGTAATTTTAGTACTTCAAATTCAACATTTTATTTTTAGCAATTTTTTTTCATCTAATATTTATATTTCAGCTTTACTTCAATTATTTCAGCTTT
>NW_015678016.1:0-206 GCF_001515625.1 Sinocyclocheilus rhinocerous
TTGGAGCATGAACTGCAGGACTGCAACAGTGTGTTGATGGTAAGATCTTACTGGATTATTTGTATGCCAATAAAAATAAAGGTTCTTTGTTGGTGTCAATTATTCCTTGAACCTTTAATTTCCATGGGACCTTTCCATTCCTTATAATGGAAGACTTTTCATTTAAGAACTGATCACTGAATGGTTCCTTGAACCAAAAGTGGCTG
>NW_015678017.1:0-206 GCF_001515625.1 Sinocyclocheilus rhinocerous
ACTGCCTAACATTTTTGTGGAAATGGTGATACTTTTTCAGGATTCGTTTGATGATTTGAAAATTTGCAATTCTTAATGCTTGCATTTATTAAATAGAAATCTTTTGTGATATTATGTCTTGTCTCACAATGCACAGTGTGACCCATTAAAATATAACAAAATAAATAAATAAATAAAATTAATTAATAATAGTGGTAATAATATTA
>NW_015678018.1:0-206 GCF_001515625.1 Sinocyclocheilus rhinocerous
ACTTTTTTCTTGCAATTCCGAGATTATATCTCACAATTCTGGTAATAAAAATCAACTCGTCATTCCTTCTTTTTAGATTATAATCCCACACTTCTGGCTTTTTTCCCCTCAGAATTGACAATCTCGCAATTGTTGAGTTGAATCAAGTTATAAAGTCCGAGCTAGGAGATATAAACTTGCATTTGCAAGAAAAAAAGTCAGAATTG
>NW_015678019.1:0-206 GCF_001515625.1 Sinocyclocheilus rhinocerous
ACTGCAGAGGGTAATATTAAATCTCTCCAAATCTGTTCCCATGAAGAAACAAATTCAATCCAATTTGGATGGCCCGAGGGTGAGAAAATATTCCTTTTTGGTAAACTATTCCTTTAAAAAACACAATTATTCCTTTAAAAAACACAATTATCTATTACGGATGTCGCAAATAAAGTGAAAATGAAATGAAAAGTGTTGATTGCAGC
>NW_015678020.1:0-206 GCF_001515625.1 Sinocyclocheilus rhinocerous
ACTGTCCTTCACCCCCCTCTTCTTTTATCCCGCTATAATGTACCGTGGCACACAGATTCATCATCTGCGGGCTCGCCGAGGCCAGAGCCCAGCCACTCAAGGAATTATTATTGTGTCCTGCTTATGCTGGCCTACTTTCTTAACTAACAAACCAATAAAGCCGTAGCCTCCATTCGGCTCAAAGGAAAGATAAAGCACAAGTGACC
>NW_015678021.1:0-206 GCF_001515625.1 Sinocyclocheilus rhinocerous
AAAAGTCTTTAAAATATATATTTTACTTATAATTCTGACTCCACTATGAGGTCTGCTTAGAACTGTTACTTTAACTGGATATTTAGGTTAGTTTAATGTGAATTACTGTATGTTGGTGCAAGCTTCTATAATTCACAGGATTATACATGACCAAATGTCACATGTAATTGTATAGCTGTTCTTATATGCTGCTTTGCTTTTTCCTG
>NW_015678022.1:0-206 GCF_001515625.1 Sinocyclocheilus rhinocerous
ACTGTAACGAAAGTATTTGTAATTAGTTACTTTCCACCTCTACTTTCATTCATAAATACTTTCAGGGATTTTGCAAACCATGGCTTATTGTTTGGAAATATTTTGACAGTCTTACAGAGGATGAGAATATCTTCACAGAGATATAGCCTAACTACTAACAACAACTGTAAATTCAACAATTTCAAAAAGAAAAACATGTAGATAGA
>NW_015678023.1:0-206 GCF_001515625.1 Sinocyclocheilus rhinocerous
ACTGCGGCTCTCTAGGACCGAACTTGCCTACCCCTGGGCTAGCCTTAAATTCAGTATGGTGTCTATTAGTGAGAGAGCAGTTGGCAGAGTTTGGAACCAATGTCTGTTTGTTTGTTTATATATTTGCGTAAATATTTAATCTCATCCACTGACCAGTTTGTAGGCTAATGGTGCGTTCAAGTCATGTCGGATAGATCGTATTTACG
>NW_015678024.1:0-206 GCF_001515625.1 Sinocyclocheilus rhinocerous
GATACAATTTTATTTTGAGATGCAAAAAATGAAACATAAACCTCTGCAATGTCATTTAAAATAAAAAAAGAACTAAATAAGCAACAAAATTAACGAAAACATACAGCATAAGCAAGAAAGTGAATATAAAAAACAAAAAACAAGAAACAAAAATAATACAAGTCAACAAAATAAGGAACAATACTAACAACTAACAGCTATTTACA
>NW_015678025.1:0-206 GCF_001515625.1 Sinocyclocheilus rhinocerous
CTTAAAACAACACTGAATACGCTGATATTCGACGACTTCGAGTACATATAAGTCACCTTCAAATTCTACAATGGATCTCCGTTCCAAGCCAAAGAAAGATCCTCAGAAAACCCACGAACCTGTCGGAGGCGAAACAACAAAAGATGGCGCCCGACCGAGCGATCTAAACGAAACCGAAACTGAAAAGAATCGGGAAGGTGACATGC
>NW_015678026.1:0-205 GCF_001515625.1 Sinocyclocheilus rhinocerous
AATGCATTTCTTCACCATTTCTTTGATTTGCAACACTTCACCTTTAAAGAAAAGATTTTATCTATCTATCTATCTATCTATCTATCTATCGTCTTTCTGTCTAAAAAGCATTTGTACATATTTTCAATCAAAACTATTTGAATTTTAATTTAATTTACATTTTAAATGAAAAAAAATGTATAAAAACTAAAATAAAAATATTACA
>NW_015678027.1:0-206 GCF_001515625.1 Sinocyclocheilus rhinocerous
AACAACAATATTTCTAGTAAATTCCAGTAGACCGCGCTTAGATCCAAGAAGAGTCAAATGCGTTGGTTATGATGTCATGTCCGCTTAGCACTGTGTAACAGCGAGGGCGGAGAATGACGTCAGCTTGTTCTAGCCCAATTTAACCCCTGATTATAACACGTGTCAGCTTTGACCCTGTGTTGTAAAGATTCTAGTGAAGATACCTC
>NW_015678028.1:0-206 GCF_001515625.1 Sinocyclocheilus rhinocerous
ACGGAACGAGCTGCAGCCGCCGCGCCATCTGTCTCCCGCCGTTTGAGCGCGCCGGCTCCCGTTGCTATTCCTGCGAGCTGTCCGCGGCGATTCCATGGCGACAGGATGACTGACATGTGTCGCATCTCTCCACAGGTGCTGCACGATCTCGCTGTGAGGGTGGGGGTGGGACCTGGAGGAAGCCACCCGTGGTGTCCGGAAACCTC
>NW_015678029.1:0-206 GCF_001515625.1 Sinocyclocheilus rhinocerous
AAAGAGTGATTTAAAGTGATTTAACCCATAAAAATTAGTTTTGTTGGTATAAATTAACATATTTCAGTTGATTCAGTGCATGGTTATTACGGTTAAATAAAACTGAAACTAAAATTAAAACCATTAAAAAAAACATTTTTGTAACTTGAAATAAAATAAATGTAATATGAAATAAAATACAAAAACTGTTCCAAGTAAAAATAAAA
>NW_015678030.1:0-206 GCF_001515625.1 Sinocyclocheilus rhinocerous
ATAAAAATAGAGTTAAATAAATAAATAGATACATTTAAAGATGAGTAATACATTAGATTAAAAGAAATAGAATAAAATAAGTAAATAATTTTAAATAAAATAAAAATAGATTAAAATAAAAATAGAGTAAAATAAGTAAATAAATGAATTAGATTAAAATCGAAAATAGAAGAAATTAAGTTAATAAATGAATAATTAAATAAACA
>NW_015678031.1:0-206 GCF_001515625.1 Sinocyclocheilus rhinocerous
GTGGCATATCAGGGTCTGTTCATATTTAGAAATCCCTACAACTGGCACCAGAATACACTGCGGGAAGATGACAAGCCGGTGGAATGAGTGTGATGCTCTGGGCGATGTTCTGCTGGTAAACCTTGGTCCGGCCATTCATTAGGACGTAAATTTGATGTGCTACCTTGTCAAGTCAAGTCAAGTCACCTTTATTTATATAGCGCTTT
>NW_015678032.1:0-206 GCF_001515625.1 Sinocyclocheilus rhinocerous
AAAAAAAAAGAAACATTAAAATAACACAGATTAAATAAAATAACTAATGCATGTTCATATTCCCCGCTGCTGTAACGTTAGGGCTAAATGCATAGCATTTTAATAAAATTGCTATGTGACGTCTGTTTTTATATTGTTTATCAACAGTATAATTTTTTATATTTGGATTAACTAGCGGAGTAGACAGATATGAATGTTTATTCATA
>NW_015678033.1:0-206 GCF_001515625.1 Sinocyclocheilus rhinocerous
TGTTTGGAAACAGTCAGTATTTCTGCAGTTAGTATCTGTTTGGTGCCCAAAACTAAAACTAAAACCATCAAAGTTCATTTAGTTAATTATAATAAAATGTATTTAGTTATTTATTATACTAATCTAAAACTATAAACGTTTTAGTTATTTATACTAAAATGTATTTATTTAGTTTATAATACTAATCTAAAGCTAAAATCATAAAA
>NW_015678034.1:0-206 GCF_001515625.1 Sinocyclocheilus rhinocerous
AGCATTTATTTTAAATGAATATTAATATATACAGGTCATATGTAACATAAATAAGCTGTAAAATCAATAGATAAGGCTTTAAAAATAACTACATGTGATCTTACATATTCGAGTCTCTATCGCTGTTATCAACCATTTAAACTAACTTCACAATTTTCACTTGCACTGATAGAGCAAGATAATTTCTTTTATTTGTCCTCTTTCAT
>NW_015678035.1:0-206 GCF_001515625.1 Sinocyclocheilus rhinocerous
ATAAAATTGATTTTAAGATAAAAAATTAGACGACAAAGAATTAACAAAAAAAATTAACTAAAGCCTGAGTAACAGGCCAGAATCTTATTAAAGGAGTCATGACACGCCTTTGTAATAGAGTAGATAGTCAAGCAAAACATCTGGGAAAAAGCCTTTTTTCACCTGAACTGAAGCCTATTTCATTCACGCAGTGAAACTGCACGGCC
>NW_015678036.1:0-206 GCF_001515625.1 Sinocyclocheilus rhinocerous
ATAACAAAAATATACATGCAATGTTTATGCCCAAAAAAACAACTTAGCACTGCAACTTAGCACTTATTAGCACTGCATAATAACATAGTGGGTGAATTAGATCACTATTCTAATTCTTTAGTGTTTGCTCACCAGAAATATAGCGCTTATATGACCAATATAGCTAATTTGACGGATTGTTTAAAAGTAGGTGGAAAAAACTTTAG
>NW_015678037.1:0-206 GCF_001515625.1 Sinocyclocheilus rhinocerous
ATAAATAATTTTCATTTTGTCAGTGTTCATATAAGACAAAAACAATGATGATTTCAATTTGTGTGACAGCATTAAGCTAGAACAGAAAAAAATATACTAAATGCTATAACATAACTAGTAAACAAACAAATTTACTTAACTGAGTAATTTAATAATAATTCATAAATAATTTATGCATTTAGCAGACACTTTTATCCAAAGCGACT
>NW_015678038.1:0-206 GCF_001515625.1 Sinocyclocheilus rhinocerous
ATAACATAATGCAAGAATTCATTGGGAGAGGTGACACAAATAATGCTTAGTTAAGCTGATTAACTCAGAAAGCATAGATCGAGATCCAGATTGTGCAAATAAAGATCGCGATGCATCGGGAAATAGTTATTTCAACACCACCGTAAATGACACACCAGACTTGTACTTATGGTGCGTTCAAGTCATGTCGGATAGATCGTATTTAC
>NW_015678039.1:0-206 GCF_001515625.1 Sinocyclocheilus rhinocerous
AATAATAATAATAATAGTTGTAGATAATCGTGGCTCTAGAAAAACATATTTCTGTATAATCTGAATAATAACGGTTCTAGATAATAATTGTTCTGGATTGTTGTGATTCCCGATCACCATATTTTGAGTCACTATGGTTCTAGATCAGCTCTGAATAATATTAATAACATTTGTAGTTCATCGTGGTTCTAGACCAGCATGTTTCT
>NW_015678040.1:0-206 GCF_001515625.1 Sinocyclocheilus rhinocerous
ATAATTCCTGTGTGTCATTATCGTTATAGTTGTGGTGTGAACTTATCCATTTTCATATATATTTTTTAATTAATTTCAGTTTTTTAAACTTTTACGTTATTGTTATTGTCTTTGGTGTGAACGGACATTAAGGGGTCATTAACACAGAACACGTTTTTGTGTTTAAAAACACAAGATATAATGAAAAAACAAAAGGTCTAGACACA
>NW_015678041.1:0-206 GCF_001515625.1 Sinocyclocheilus rhinocerous
TTGTGAGGTTGGGGCCTTGTAAAAGTTGATGGTTCAATGACATCCTTTGATAAGATGCCCCGCAATCAAAAACGACTCTCAGTTTATGTTTGACAGGATGGTACACACCATGATGAGCTATGTACCATATCTTACCATCTGTATGTTTGTGATTGTCTTCAGTCAGTTCAACAGCATAGTCATTTCGGATGAGATTGTTCATGAAA
>NW_015678042.1:0-206 GCF_001515625.1 Sinocyclocheilus rhinocerous
ATGTATGGTGTACTGCTACGGTGTCAAGCTGTTGTACCCCAAAAGATACAATTTTGGCCCCTTTTTTTCTGTGTGGCCTGGATGAGTGTGCGATTTCCCGGCCTGAAATTGCGTCCCAGTCCGGCCCTGATCCTTCAACAAGATGGCACCAGTGCACCCGGCTTGCCGTCTCTCTGTCTCTTGTTTGTCTCAGTTTTGTGTACCTG
>NW_015678043.1:0-206 GCF_001515625.1 Sinocyclocheilus rhinocerous
ATACACATGCGGCTAATCACATGGGAGGACAGACTAGGATCATACAATTATTTGAAAGAAGGAAGGGGGACACATGCTCCGCAGATAGCGAGTGTAGTGGTAAAGGCCAGGTAACACAGAGCGACAGAGAGAGGGACAGGGGAGCCGGATTTAAACACAAGCGCGTTGGTTAAGGTAATGGTAGGAAGCCACTGCATTGTTGCAAC
>NW_015678044.1:0-206 GCF_001515625.1 Sinocyclocheilus rhinocerous
ATACTCGGAATTGTGAACTATGAACTTGGAATTGCGAGACAAAATGGGAATTGTGATATATACATTCAGAATTGCAAGACATAAACAAAGAATTGCAAGATATAAATCAGAATTGCAAGATAACGGCAAATAGCAATTATGGTGGAAACAAAAAAAATATAATTGTGAAAAATAAATTCAGGATTCTGAGGAAAAAAATTTTTGCA
>NW_015678045.1:0-206 GCF_001515625.1 Sinocyclocheilus rhinocerous
ATGCTGCAGTCTATTTAAAATGCTTAATCTGAATTCATTTAAAAATGGTCTGAATGAATGATTAAATAATTCATTAATACATATACTTAACTTGTTTCATTACTGGATTAATCTGGGTTTTTTAATGAATGTCTTAAATGAATGATTCAATGACAAATACATGTTTAACAGTCACTTGTCGGCACCTACTGGTGTAACGTCACTGA
>NW_015678046.1:0-206 GCF_001515625.1 Sinocyclocheilus rhinocerous
ACCACATTACATATATATATATATATATATATACATACAGCATTTTATTCAGCTTGATATACTAAAATAACTGAAAATAAAAAGTATATTATTTTTTATACTTTTTAAAAATAATATATTATTTACATATTTACACGCATTTAGAAAACAATAAAAAAAAAAAAACGGACAAAAACACTCCGTAAAATTGCTAAAACTTATAAAAA
>NW_015678047.1:0-206 GCF_001515625.1 Sinocyclocheilus rhinocerous
ATATATATATATATGAATTTAAAGAATGAGCAATGGAGTTTCTATGGAATATAATGTAATATGTGTGTTTGTGTAGACATAAATCAGTGGTTAGTGGTGGTGTTCTGAAATGAGGAGGCATAGTCCTCAAAGTTTTTTCTTTAATTCTTCTTTTTTTATTATTATCAAATGTAAATTCATGTCCCAGTCACATTTTCTTGGTTAAA
>NW_015678048.1:0-206 GCF_001515625.1 Sinocyclocheilus rhinocerous
AACCAGTTTAGAACACGGATTCACACACGGTCACATTTCTGTGAATGGAGAAAACTATATAGGCTACATAAAAATGAATATATAGGCCTATACGCTAAATATATTTCACTTAAATCATTAACGGATTAACAAAACGAAAGAAAAAAGGTGTGCTGAGTTTTGGATAATTGTAAAACGCGCTCCGAAGTTCACGGAAAGGAAACCGA
>NW_015678049.1:0-206 GCF_001515625.1 Sinocyclocheilus rhinocerous
ATATATTTAGCAAAATGCTCCTCTCCAGAGTTCATTTTTCTAGCTGACTAACAAGTTCATGATCACTGAATATGGATTTTATGAGAAAAACATGACATCTTGTTGACAAGCTGTTTGTGACGTCTTTGAAGTATGGCTGAAGCACTGATTACATGAGACAGGATTAATGTCAGTAAATTGTCCTGTATCTGTTTACATAACTTTTG
>NW_015678050.1:0-206 GCF_001515625.1 Sinocyclocheilus rhinocerous
CGCTGTAGGGAAATAACGAGAAGAATAACAAAGTGCAGTAAATGGCAAAACTGTTTGCACTACAATAAACCAATGTTCCTAATTTAGATAATACATTAAAATAATATAGTAAGACACACCAGTTTGAAATATCAAGTCGCAAAATTAGCTGTTTTGTACAACTAAAAATAGCTGGAAGCGGATGAGACCGGAAGCCAGACACATTA
>NW_015678051.1:0-206 GCF_001515625.1 Sinocyclocheilus rhinocerous
ATTAGTGTGATTTTCAGCACAAGAGTTTAATTCCCGAAATCCAGCTCTTTGGTTTTCTGAATATCTTGGATAAATGAAGCAACAGTTCAGTTCTTCTGATCCTTATATAATAGGTAAAAATGTCATAAAGTTTGGGTATCAACATTTTGCCACTATTGATCGAGCTTAACCTTTGAACCGAGAATATTCCTTTCAAAAGAACCCGA
>NW_015678052.1:0-206 GCF_001515625.1 Sinocyclocheilus rhinocerous
ATATCGCTTATACATTAACTTAAATAAATATAAAAGGATATATTTACTTACCAGGAATTATGAATAAAGACTCTAATCTTCAATCATTCTTGAGCTGCTCCAGTCGGCTGGATTTCAGATTTGAATGAAGCACGCACAATGCCACACTACAGTAAGTTAGTTGTAAAAACCAGGAGCTACAGTGACAACACCTGCTTCTTGTAAAA
>NW_015678053.1:0-206 GCF_001515625.1 Sinocyclocheilus rhinocerous
ATATTACTTTACCTTTGAAGAAGCTTGCAAACTAAGCTAGCATTTTATATAAAATTATTATTGCGCTTCTATTCTTGTTTTCATACATTATCACATGGTTCAGCTTTATCGCTGATAACAGATCTATAACTTCCTACTCCTCTTTTTTTTTCACATTTGCAGATAACATGCCTCTATATATCAGTAATAGTTCAGAATATTTATTA
>NW_015678054.1:0-206 GCF_001515625.1 Sinocyclocheilus rhinocerous
CTTATGCAAAAAGATTGCATGCTGCATTGCATTTCATGAATGTAGCATGTCATCAGTACTTCAGTGTTGGTTAGTATGCATACGTACTTATTTATAGAATATTTATTTAATATTATATTTATCCTACCTTTCAAAATATTAGTTGGTAAGACTTTTAAAACTGTTTTTGAATTTGTTATTTGAAAAGAGATATAGTAAAATTGTCA
>NW_015678055.1:0-205 GCF_001515625.1 Sinocyclocheilus rhinocerous
TTTAAGGGGGTCTGAATACTTTCCGTACCCACTGTACATTATGGAGCAGGGCCACAGACAACACCTGCCGTACTGCACCGTGAGTGTGTTTGTTAGCTGTTAGTGTGAGACTTTACCTGTCACTCAGTTTAAAAATAGCAACATTTCCTCTTTGAAATGAAACAGTGATGTTCTGGAATGTTCTTTAAAAAAAAAAAAGTTAAAA
>NW_015678056.1:0-206 GCF_001515625.1 Sinocyclocheilus rhinocerous
TAAAAACAAATCCAAGTATTAATTAAAAACTACAATAGTATCTCATTGATACTAAAATACCCTTGCTGTCAAGAAAAATACTGTTTATACAAAAAAATATATATTTTAATTTTTTTTCTACGCAGGTGTTATTAGGTTTTAGACAAACTGAACAAAACAGGTTTTTGGATTTCCGATTAGAACAAGATAAAAATACACTTTAAATA
>NW_015678057.1:0-206 GCF_001515625.1 Sinocyclocheilus rhinocerous
TACATAATTGTTCATTAAATACTAAATATGTTTGGATTATATGTCATTTTGTCACATAATTGGTTGATCGGGTCGCTCCACCCACAGTGAATTATCATTGGGTGAAAATCCAACTTTTTTTGTTGCACAGAATTCAGATTTAAATTTTCCCAATATACTGGCTTCAAGAACAGCACCATTCCTGGTGGAGTATTGCATTATCTGTC
>NW_015678058.1:0-206 GCF_001515625.1 Sinocyclocheilus rhinocerous
GTCAGTAGTTATTGTTTTTTTGTTGCTACTACTATTTGTTTCTTTAAAAAAAAACATTAATCTTGACATGAAAATGGCCATATGGCAATACAAATAAATACATTAACAAATATAATATATTGATACAAGTTATCAGTTAGAGTGGGACTCAAGTCTGTACATATAAGTGTGTGTGTGTGTAATGACAGCTACAGATAAAGCCACAA
>NW_015678059.1:0-206 GCF_001515625.1 Sinocyclocheilus rhinocerous
ACAAAAGTGTTGCGTTTATAATTTTGTTCAGTGTATATATAGTATCATATATATATATGATCATGATAACCACAGGTAAAACCACACATGGCACTTCCATAAACTGTAACTGTTAGTAGTAACTGTTTTCTATGGTATCTAGTTGGGGTGCTCCGATTGACCGGCTACCGATCATTATCGGCCGATAATCACGTTGGGATGATTGA
>NW_015678060.1:0-206 GCF_001515625.1 Sinocyclocheilus rhinocerous
ACTGGTTTTGTGGTCCAGGGTCACATATAATATAATATAATATAACTGTCCGAGAGGACTGAGTGTGTGTGTGTGTCGTTCCAGATAAAGACGATCCTGAGTGGCTTCATCATCCGCGGGTATCTGGGCAAGTGGACGCTGCTCATAAAGACGGTGACGCTGGTGCTGGCCGTGTCGTCTGGCCTCAGTCTGGGGAAGGAAGGGCC
>NW_015678061.1:0-206 GCF_001515625.1 Sinocyclocheilus rhinocerous
TAATTTTTGTAACTTTTAATTCTTTGACAAAACAAATTTTGCATTCATTTCATCTGTAAATAATGCTAATTATTCTTATTAAAATAGTTATATGATGGATACTATGTTTTTGTTGCTGTATTATACTTATTGAGCTATTATTATTATTATTGTGTCAAAACGTAGAAATAAAGCAGTACATCAAAAACTGACACATAAAAATAACA
>NW_015678062.1:0-206 GCF_001515625.1 Sinocyclocheilus rhinocerous
ATAGTTTACTCAAAAATAAACAATTCTGCCACCATTTATTCACCCATAGGTTATTCCAAACATGTGTGACTATAGAAAATAAAAGAGGATATTCTGAAGAATATATTCTGTCTCAGCGTTTCTGTCAACAAAATGAGGTTCAAATGGGGTCCAAAATCAAAATTTTTCAACATAGCTTCTTTTGTGTTCTTAAATTCACTTAAATT
>NW_015678063.1:0-206 GCF_001515625.1 Sinocyclocheilus rhinocerous
TTGTCATTATTATTAGTTGCTGATCTTAAGAAATATTACTTTATAGTTTACATTTATTTTTTATAGTTTTTATAGTTTTAGTAATCATAGGACTACAACCTAAACTTATTTTAGTTAGTTGTCAAGGCAACAATTCTAATTTATCGTTTAGGTTTTTTCGCCTAAAACTTATATTTTCTTTTAGCTTTAATTAAATTACCTAAAAC
>NW_015678064.1:0-206 GCF_001515625.1 Sinocyclocheilus rhinocerous
AACACCATTCAGCTAAATTCTAGATGCATTTTTGAGTTAGCGCTAGATTCGTCAGCACAACACAGGAAACACTGACTTAATCAAATGCTGATGTCTGTCTGTGAGGAATATATTATAGATTTAGTGTGTATAAATAATTTGAATTGAGTGTCATCAACTTGCTGCCAGAGATGAAGTAATCAGCATTCATGAATTAATATGTAAAT
>NW_015678065.1:0-206 GCF_001515625.1 Sinocyclocheilus rhinocerous
CGCTACTGTGCTGTAACATGGTGTAGGCTAGTTCAGCTGTACTGGCCAACGTTGCTAAAATAATGCTACCTTCATTGACGCTATGCTCTGTTCATATGCTCTGATAATTATAGCTTTGTAGGACTATACATTATTTGGATAATTAGTAAAAAAACAACAACAAAAAAACAACTTATATCTGATTCTGTTACATAGAAGTGAATAAA
>NW_015678066.1:0-206 GCF_001515625.1 Sinocyclocheilus rhinocerous
ATCAATATCTACGTCCTCAGAGCTCAACCTCAGCTCACACCTTGTAGTGGTGCAGTAGGCGGGGCTTTCCTCCACGCCATCGCTCCCTACTGACACTTCCACCGTTGCGTGCCTAGCAGCTGGCTCGCACATCTGGTCAGATGATCGGGGCTCTGGCTCCGGGGCGATCATCAGCTCTGTCGCTCTCCTAGGCAAAGGCTCGTTGA
>NW_015678067.1:0-206 GCF_001515625.1 Sinocyclocheilus rhinocerous
ATCAAGACTCCTGTGTCAACAGGAACTTTGATCGTGTGGGAAAATCCAATGAACGACCTAATTTTTTAACATCAGTAATGTAACACCAAGTGCAGTAAAATAATTGTATTCACTGCATTGAGTAGAGCTTCCCTGTTTTGGAAAGGAAAAACGTATAATATATATATGTATATAATATAATGGCACACCTTTGAACCCACCAATGG
>NW_015678068.1:0-206 GCF_001515625.1 Sinocyclocheilus rhinocerous
ATCAACTATCGGTGCCGATTAATCAGCAAAACCGATACATCGGTCAACCTCTAGCCTTAAAACACTTAGTTAATAAACTGCAGAACGTCATGTTTTCTAATACACGCATTGCATTCTGACAGCGCTGCATGAACTCGCGGTGCCATCTGCTCATTAGCCAAGGTTCAAAGTCCAAACCGCGAGGGAAATCTGCGCTGTAACAGTGT
>NW_015678069.1:0-206 GCF_001515625.1 Sinocyclocheilus rhinocerous
GCGACAAATCTTCAGCATTACGAAGCTTTTGCAGCATTATCAAGGCTGATATGTTTTAATACCGTGACATCCAATTTGACAATCAAACGACATGATTATGCGTCTATGGCTTCAGCATCGCACTGTTTCGTGATACTTGCATCTAGTGGTTATTAACGACGTCGCAAACGTGTCTAGAGGAGACGCTCGTGCACAGTGCCCAATAA
>NW_015678070.1:0-206 GCF_001515625.1 Sinocyclocheilus rhinocerous
ATCACAAGATGGCTGCCAGCCCAGAGACTACCCACAAAATTGCCGCCATTCCTGCGTCTCGTCCCATCGAGTCCGCCATTCCAGAGTCTCGTCCCGTCATGGCCGCCGCTCTAGAGTCTCGTCTCGTCATGGCCGTCATTCCAGAGGCTTGTCACATCACAGCTGTCATCTCAAGAGTCAAGCCCAGTCACAGCTGATCTTCCGCA
>NW_015678071.1:0-206 GCF_001515625.1 Sinocyclocheilus rhinocerous
TTAAAATCACAAAGACACAATTCATGAGATCATAATCATGATGCTGTAATGCAGAATAAAGAGACGTATCTGATAACTAAACACAAATCATCTGAAGTCTGAATATGGACATGCATGCTTGCTGTCATGTCTTTAATGAGAAGTGTGCTCTTCTGAGATCTTATCAGGTGTTGATTCTCTCACAAAAACAGAAGAATGGATGTAGA
>NW_015678072.1:0-205 GCF_001515625.1 Sinocyclocheilus rhinocerous
TCTGTGTGTGTGTGTGTGTGTGTGTGTGTCTGTGTCTATACATTTACATGTGCGTGTGTGTTTGACCTACTTCCCCAGTTGGTTTCTGGACAGGTCTAGTGTTCGCAGACAAGAGCATTTCCATTTGTTTGGAGAGGGCAGAGTGGAGATTTGGTTCCCACACAACTTCAGAGAGACGATGGCCTAAAACACACACAGTGATCTC
>NW_015678073.1:0-206 GCF_001515625.1 Sinocyclocheilus rhinocerous
ATCCAAATTTTGCCAAATTCTGTGACATTCCGTGTTATATGGTAAATTCCATTTTTATGACTGGATTCTATGATTCCATCTTAAGCATTGGATATCAGATTTTGTCCTCAGTATTGGAATTTAGTCATGAACCGTTAAAACAAACTTGTGGCCATGATGTTCCTGACTTCTGTAGATTTTGGTGTTGCTTACCTGCTGAACTTTGC
>NW_015678074.1:0-206 GCF_001515625.1 Sinocyclocheilus rhinocerous
ATCATATTTTGTAGTTCAAAGGGTTTTCTATACAATGACACCATTGTATGTGTGTAGGGTAAACATTTGAAATTGGGCACGTCACATTTAGGCGAAAATACACAAAACGCCCCAGAGCTTAAGTGGTTTAATAACAATGGATGAAATGTTTAGACCTCTACTGATTAAATCTAGAGTATGTCCACGATTGTGTGTGGGTCCATGCA
>NW_015678075.1:0-206 GCF_001515625.1 Sinocyclocheilus rhinocerous
ATCCATTGAACCGATGAACTGAGATGAGTGACAGGCTCAGTGCATGTGAAAATATAAAGGGAGGACTCTTTGCACACATACTACTTCTGTAATGCATTCAGAATTTTAAAGTTTTTTTTTTTCATGATGCTAAGAGGAACAATGTCCCCTTACTAAAGTTCAGCTATAGTTTAGTTATTCTATATAAATACTAAAATGAATCTCAG
>NW_015678076.1:0-206 GCF_001515625.1 Sinocyclocheilus rhinocerous
ATCCACAGCGCAAAGTTGGTGTATTTCCTCAGCAACCAGCACGGACCTATGACGTTAACAAGTGCAACAGCTTAAAAGATATGAGCGTCAGGTTTAATTCATCTATCTGTAAATATTTTGATGAAATTTGCTCATTTTGTAGTCTTGTTGAAGAAACAGCCGCCCTTTTATTGTGATTGTAGTATAACCAATACATTTTGTGTTGA
>NW_015678077.1:0-206 GCF_001515625.1 Sinocyclocheilus rhinocerous
ATTTTTTTTGAATGTGTAGTTTTAAAAGATTTTGAAAAAATAAGTCTTTTCTTACCCACTAGTATCATTGTATTGTTTGAGACGAGTCTTCCTTTATGATCGGTGAGCCTGTATCTGCCTATATCTGATGTATTTACATTGAGAATCTGAATCTTTTCACTGGTCACTTTAAGCCGGCTGATGTAGTCTGGGTGGTTCCGTCCCAC
>NW_015678078.1:0-206 GCF_001515625.1 Sinocyclocheilus rhinocerous
AAGACTGAAAGTATAGGAATCCCTCAGGTTGAGTGCAGTGTAGAGTAACACGACCTTCCTCCTGTTGGTGCGAGCAAGCGGTCAGTCACGTGTGTGTACGACGGCCGAACTTAAGGAGCTTCCCCTGGAACTTACTCGATCGGCAACTGGCCGTTTTTTGCCTTATTGCAAGCAACTCGTCTCTGTTCTGGACTTGCACAAACTGC
>NW_015678079.1:0-206 GCF_001515625.1 Sinocyclocheilus rhinocerous
AAGGCTCAGTGCTTGGACCACTTCTCTTCTCCATCTACATGTCATTATTAGGATCACTGCTATGCTGATGACACTCAAATCTACTTCTCCTTCCAACCAGATGATCCGACGGTAGCTGCTTGCAGGTTGCAGCCTGTCTGAGAGATATTTCTAGCTGGATGTTCAACTCAACCTTACTAAGACAGAACTGCTTGTGGTTCCAGCAA
>NW_015678080.1:0-206 GCF_001515625.1 Sinocyclocheilus rhinocerous
AAAATATACATTGTGTTCCAATAGAGACACAGCAAGAGCAACAAGTGATCAATCTCTTGATCTGTATTATGATAAATGATGCATGAAAACATGGATTTTTTAAATGTCTGATGAGCTTTGAGAGCAGGGTGGCTGATGGCCAATATAAAGCCAATAAAGGACTATATGATATCGCAATACTAAAGTAAATAACACATGGAATTTAT
>NW_015678081.1:0-206 GCF_001515625.1 Sinocyclocheilus rhinocerous
AAATAGAATTAGAATAGAGAGTGCTAGAGTTAGAGGGTCAAAAGAAGTTTAATCTCACAGTAAGGAAGTCAAATATATCATTACTCAAAGCTTGTTTTAAATAGGCTAGATCATTTTAAACTGTCTGAAATTGCTGTTTGGTAACACAATAAAACCTCTCAAACATACATTAAGACACTGTATAATGAAGGCTGGGGCATGTTGTC
>NW_015678082.1:0-205 GCF_001515625.1 Sinocyclocheilus rhinocerous
CATGCTAATCATGCTAGCAACATGCTAGTAGCATGCTAATCATGCAAGAAACATGCTAGCAACATGATAGTAACTTGATAATCATGCTAGCGACATGCTAGTAACTAGCTAATCATGCTAACAACATGCTAGTAACATGTTAGAAAACCTTAGCAAACACACAGCTGCATCTATCTATCTATCTATCTATCTATCTATCTATCTA
>NW_015678083.1:0-206 GCF_001515625.1 Sinocyclocheilus rhinocerous
ATCTGTGTGAATCTCAGCGTTTGAAGATGCAGATTTAATTCACATTTATAGGGACAATAAAGGCCTGTTCCGTTCACACTAATAACGATAACTATAAAAACACAATAGGAATGAGCTGTAGGTTAGTCGTCTGCCGCTTTAAATGCTCGAGCTCGCCAAAATCAGGTGGATTCTGATTGGCTGTCAATGTTTTTATCATTCATCAG
>NW_015678084.1:0-206 GCF_001515625.1 Sinocyclocheilus rhinocerous
ATCGTTCGTCCAATCAGAGGCGTCGCTCGGCGGCACGTGACCAGCGGCGGACGCGCTCGTACAGTATCCGTGGTCACATGAGCGCCGGAAAAAGTTTCATCATCACACACTCATCATCTCAGGAAATAAGAGCTGTGGCGCAGATCTGAGCGTGTTTGTGTTTTAGGAGCTGCTGCTGCTGCTCGCGAGGAGGAGGAGGAGGAGGA
>NW_015678085.1:0-206 GCF_001515625.1 Sinocyclocheilus rhinocerous
ATTAAACTGAAGTAAATCTAGTATGTAAATGAGTTTTAAATGGCAGCATTGTATCAAACTGTCATGCGGTGGTAAGTGGACTAAAGAGAAACATTATAAAGTGCACTTTCTGAAGTGAACTAGATCAAAGTGATGAAACAATCACAAACAGACAGGGTTTTAACACAAACAAACGTTCTGAAAATGGAAACAAATGTGTTTCATTT
>NW_015678086.1:0-206 GCF_001515625.1 Sinocyclocheilus rhinocerous
ATTAAATCTGTCCATTAAACCTTCCCAGTAGGCCACTCAGGCCACACTTTAACTGATTATTCTCATCATGCTTCTATTAGCCACATCATCTTTCATTTTCAGATCAAATGTGTATACATAGAAGATTTGATGAGCCTGTAATGACATTTGTCCATGTCATCTGAGTGTTTATTTTAAAAATCAGTTCTATTAAACAAATTGGGACA
>NW_015678087.1:0-206 GCF_001515625.1 Sinocyclocheilus rhinocerous
ATCGAAGTCAAGGTATCGGTATCGATATCGAAAAATTTTGAACGTTACCCAGCCCTACTTAAAGGTCAGATGACATGCAAGTAAACAGATTAAATATTTAATCTTTTTTTAGTAAGTGTTGTATTTTGATTTTAAATTAGATAAAAAAAATAAAAAAAATGATATATAGGACTGCACGACTGACAAAATGTTTTATTGTGATTGTT
>NW_015678088.1:0-206 GCF_001515625.1 Sinocyclocheilus rhinocerous
TAGCGTTATTATTTAGTGGAGTTTTCCGTAAATTCCATGCATTACTATTAGAGATTAAAACATCACATTTGAATTTGTTTTACCAATTAAATGCATTTATTATCGATTTTACTTTTGAACGAACTGTGCACGCATGCAGCCTATCAGGTGATCGCAGCGCGTAATGTCTGCATTCACCTCTCTTCACTTCATTCTGGTGTAATCTA
>NW_015678089.1:0-206 GCF_001515625.1 Sinocyclocheilus rhinocerous
AAATAATGTTCTTTTTAGCAGCATCATATGACCCCTTTAAGGACCCGCGGACACCCTGATAAAAAACATTCAGTAAAGGATTTAGGATGTGACAGGAGCAGCAAGAGCAGCCAATGGGAATCTGTGGAATGAAACCGGCTATCAGTAGGCTGTTGCAGTTTATTAAATGACTTATATTCATGACTTATCTTATATTCATGTTTGAA
>NW_015678090.1:0-206 GCF_001515625.1 Sinocyclocheilus rhinocerous
ATTAATTTCCTTGGAAAGTTTAAAGGCCATTGAACAGCATTGCTGAACTGGTACACTTTACTCTAGTTTGTCCTGGTTAAAGTAATAGGTAGTTAAAATGACCCACCTTTGTCAGAATCTTTCTGTGAAGTGAGTTGTATACTTCTTTGAGTTTGTGTGCTTGAGTAGCTGGCGTAACAGGTGATTGTGTCTCCGTCACTCCAGTC
>NW_015678091.1:0-206 GCF_001515625.1 Sinocyclocheilus rhinocerous
ACATTACATCCCTTTTCCTTGAATAAATAACATTACCTACTAAACCGTTCACACTAAACACTAGTCCAACACCAAACACTCCATTACTCCATTTCACCCTTTACAACACATTCATTTTTCAATACCAAGATTATTTCACTTTTCTTTTTTTTTTTTACAAGTCCAGTCTAACAGGTGGTTTTCTAACACGATTAGATCTTCGTAAG
>NW_015678092.1:0-206 GCF_001515625.1 Sinocyclocheilus rhinocerous
AAAGCGGAGAGAGGATGTCAACAAACAACAGCGAAACGGAACTTGAGTTTTTTGTCATTATAATAAATAATTCCACAGTAAAGACAAACAATTCTGTTTAATTATTACTCTCCAACCTTAGTTGAGCGGTCACTAAATGTAAAACATCTGGGTAAGTTACTGAGTTGTTCTACTGTATGGTTTAATACTGACTAAATATAATTTAA
>NW_015678093.1:0-206 GCF_001515625.1 Sinocyclocheilus rhinocerous
ATTATTATTATTTTTTGGTTAACTTTCTGCTTGAACTATGGAGTGTAACGGGAGCCGTTCAATTTTCCAGTTTCAAACTTTTCCCATTCATTTTCTTCATTGGTAAAAAAAAATCAATAAATAGTTCAGCCCTGAACCAGACCAACCAGCTCTGAAATAAATCTCTGCATTACAACATTTGATTCAAACCAACTACAATCAAATGC
>NW_015678094.1:0-206 GCF_001515625.1 Sinocyclocheilus rhinocerous
TGACTGACTGATGAAACAGTACCTTTCAATTGTATAAAAAAAAAACGGATCCATCTTTGTTAGCATTTGATATTGATCAGCAAGCTGATATTGATCAGTGAATTCTCGTTATTTTATTATTTAGCCTAATAGTTATTTTAATTAAGTGCCTATTCTAAATGGGTAGGCCTATTTATTGAATTATTTTATGTATATCAGCAAGTGAA
>NW_015678095.1:0-206 GCF_001515625.1 Sinocyclocheilus rhinocerous
ATCGGGCGAGTACTGAAAAAAGTGGTATCGGTGCATCCCTAATTTGTAGTATATCGAACTGTCCCTACAGCAACCTTTGATAAGGCCTGTGGATAAATACCTGATAACTACTCCAGTGTATTTTGCCCTGTTGCATAATATATTGCACATTTTGCTTGTAGATCATCACGATTTTCCAGGTGTCATTTGGACACAAACTAAATGTT
>NW_015678096.1:0-206 GCF_001515625.1 Sinocyclocheilus rhinocerous
ATTATATATACATACAGTATATATATATATATATATTTTTTTTTTATCCTAATAAATACCAATTAATTTGTTTAATGCCTTGTAATTTGGTATTTGTTTGTACAATTTTTTTTTTGTGATATATAAATCAGCATAAAGAAGCAGACGGTTGTGGCGACTCACCCAGTCTGTTCATGAAGGTGACCCAGGGCAGGTACGTGGTCTGG
>NW_015678097.1:0-206 GCF_001515625.1 Sinocyclocheilus rhinocerous
ATGATGTTAAGAATGTATATTGGTATGTTTAAAGAGGGTTTGTACCCGTACGGAGTTAATTAATTGGTGTATGACGCTTGTTAATCCGTTTCGGTTGAACGATTGCATAATTCACAAGTATGTAAATTCAACGAGTGAAAAGAAATACGTTGTACGGAGAGATGTCGCATTTCTAAGTAATTTAAGCATGTTTACGTTGGCAAATG
>NW_015678098.1:0-206 GCF_001515625.1 Sinocyclocheilus rhinocerous
ATTAGCATTGCATTATTATATACTTTATTATAATAAAAAAATATATAATAAGGAGAATTCAGATAAAGCATATATTGTTGTAGTCGTGTGTTTATAAGTCACGTTGAATCAATGAAAGCATTTAAATCCTCTGTTTATTCAGCTGCAGCGATAGGCATTTTCTGGTTTTCTTCTTCGGGGCATATTCGGAGTTTCAGCGCAAGAGC
>NW_015678099.1:0-206 GCF_001515625.1 Sinocyclocheilus rhinocerous
ATAAATTTAAATGCATTCACAAGGCAGGAATAAACACTTCTGCTGCAGCAAAAGTTTGGGAGCAGAAAGAAAATATATGACTATGAAAAGGAATCAACAGAATTTTATTATTTTATATATAGTTTGACAGAGCTCAAAAGGAAAAGTTAGTCCAGCAAGTAAAATACGAAGCTTAAAATTAATTGCCACTTCATATAATAATTATA
>NW_015678100.1:0-206 GCF_001515625.1 Sinocyclocheilus rhinocerous
ATTCACTAACCAGACCACACATCTCAACATTAGTCAACTCTGTCAGCCACATTTAGGTATGTCACCATTGATATACAAGTTATATAGCACTGAACACTGTTATATAGCACTCTAAATAATGGCTCATTTTGTCCATTACAGATCAGGGCCTACCTTTATCTTACATAGTGTTGATTTCTGCTGCTGGATCTCTGTTGATTGTAGCT
>NW_015678101.1:0-206 GCF_001515625.1 Sinocyclocheilus rhinocerous
AGTCATTGATTCAATTATTCATTCATAAATACAGCCTCTTGCTTCGTTACTGAATGAACGAATGACTCGATGACTTACGCTTTAAAACAGTGACTTTCCGCAAATCGAAAACATTTTCCCCCATGTCCCCCCCACTTCTCAAACCAAAGTTACACCCTTGCGTTTAGGTATTGGGTAGGATTAGGGATGTTGAATATGGTCATGCA
>NW_015678102.1:0-206 GCF_001515625.1 Sinocyclocheilus rhinocerous
ATTCATGAATGAGCGGATGTTGTATTGGATGGAATAAATTGACTCCCTGTGTAAATTGTAATCAGTAAATCAGTCTTTATCACTCTGTGGTACTAAACAGTTGTGTTCCAAACATTATAGTAAGTTGTACCTCCTCTCCATCATTTTGACAAACTCCTTCCTCATGACATATCCTCGGCACAAAGCCTGAGTCATGGTAACCAGAT
>NW_015678103.1:0-206 GCF_001515625.1 Sinocyclocheilus rhinocerous
ATTATTCTTCAGAAAAACTCTCCAGGTCTCACAAACTCTTTGGGTAAATTATACTAATTTTGTCTTCTGGGAAACATCTAGATTTCTTCTGAAGCTTCTGACATGGCTATTATTTTGTCTTGTGGACTATATGTAAACATCTTTGATGCAAAACATCTTACTCAGGACCAGTGTTGGGGAAAGTTACTTTTAAAAGTAATGCATTA
>NW_015678104.1:0-206 GCF_001515625.1 Sinocyclocheilus rhinocerous
ATAATGTTCTTTTTAGCAACATCATATGACCCCTTTAATATCTTACAGATTTTAAAAACGCTAGGCATCATACAACTTGCCGAATTTGTAAATACTTAGAGGAAAAACTGGCATCAAACATCATACACTAAACCAGGGGTTTTCAACCTTTTAGGACATGAGCCCCCCCCAAGTTTGTCTAATTTCACTCGCGCCCCCCCAACATC
>NW_015678105.1:0-206 GCF_001515625.1 Sinocyclocheilus rhinocerous
TTCTGCGGAGGCGGGGTTTAGCCACACTATTACGTCATAAAGTGGAACATTCCAAAACCTGTCATTTTGGCAGATTGGCTTCAATATAAGCTGGTTTTAGACTAAAGAGAAAGGTTTGAGTTCTGAAACTCACAGGATGTTTTTATAGTGCAATGACCTCGTATATGTCAAAAGATCAAGAGAATTTTGATTTCTCAGTTCATGGC
>NW_015678106.1:0-206 GCF_001515625.1 Sinocyclocheilus rhinocerous
AATTGTTTTCCATTTTAATCTTGTGCTGACAGAGTAATAGTCACTATGAGCCTGGCCAAGTCTCCAGTGTCTATTCCATTAACAAGGATGCTCTGAATTCACCATCTATCACTCTAAGTTGGGGATAACCTTCAGTCCAAACAAACTAAACCCAACCTCATCTCAGTCTCACAGCGCCTATCTCTGTGAAGCTTTGGTCTGCATTC
>NW_015678107.1:0-206 GCF_001515625.1 Sinocyclocheilus rhinocerous
ACAAAAAAATATTAGGCTACTCAGTGAACTATTAATTTTTTTTTAAATTTGCATCTGGGTGTACTGCAAATCAATAAAAAAACCATTATTTTTTTGAAATTTTCTGCTATTTAAAATTCTCTATAGCACCTATAGCCTATACAGTCCTTAGGTTTGTTGTCAAGCTGCATGCTAGTGTTAAATGACTGATGAGATACAGTGCCTGA
>NW_015678108.1:0-206 GCF_001515625.1 Sinocyclocheilus rhinocerous
ATTCTGAACAATTATATTAATTTAAGCAGTGTACTGGTAATTACTAATTAGTATGCAACACTCTATGAAAAGTGTGTAAAAATAGGACACAATATGCTGTGTTGATATGATGGAAATTTCCATATGTTTCACCTGTATCTTAAATTACATTGCATTTTATAGTGTTTATGGTTACACAGATACCAGCTAATAACAAGGTGTATCAT
>NW_015678109.1:0-206 GCF_001515625.1 Sinocyclocheilus rhinocerous
CCAATCTTTGGGTCACGAACCACCAGTTGAGAACCACTAATCTACAAGAACTAAAACCTATTTTTTAGATATTAAAAAAGGGTTTTCTAGATATTTTCTAAAGCCTCTTTACTTCATGTTCCTCTAGGGATAATTGCAAATTCTGGAGGAGACTCCATTCGGCGTTGTGTCCGAAACATGCCCCACTACAACGACGCACCCACAGG
>NW_015678110.1:0-206 GCF_001515625.1 Sinocyclocheilus rhinocerous
ATTATTTCAGTTTTAGTTATTTTACTACAAGTCAAACTAACTAAATTTTGAAAAAAGCTAACTTTTTTCTACTTTAGTTATTGTTATTTCAAGTAACAATTATTACAAGCAGGAATTTTAATGTTTATTTTATTTTGAAATTTGACAAATATATACTCAAGTACACACACACACACACACACATATATATATACACACACACACAC
>NW_015678111.1:0-206 GCF_001515625.1 Sinocyclocheilus rhinocerous
GAATATTTGCGATAATGATATTTATGACGATATAGAAAAAAATATAGTTTTATTGGTGATTTCAGCTGGCTGGCAGAAGCATGTATTAGTGCAACAGAATGAAGGGCATTTTCCATCCTTTTCCAATGAGCTACTTTTATTGATGACAGACTAAGTAATTCGTAGGGATGTGCAACAGTGATCGAGTACTCGAGTACTCGACCGTG
>NW_015678112.1:0-206 GCF_001515625.1 Sinocyclocheilus rhinocerous
CATGCCACGATAGCATAATACATCACCCATATTCTCTGTTATACTTTGTTTTTCACTATGAAACAGAACGCGTGCCGGGAGAGCTAGCTGACAACGATTGTACAATTTATACAGCATTTATTAATCATCTAAGTTGAGATTAACATTTACTAATATATTTAAAAAAAATAATTGTTTACTAACAGCCATTGCACTGGGAACTAACA
>NW_015678113.1:0-206 GCF_001515625.1 Sinocyclocheilus rhinocerous
ATAAATGTTTTTAATGTTATTTTCTTGCTGAATAAAGCAGCTTACTCTTTAAAAAATGATTTATACAGATGATAATTTATTATTTTATACAGATAATAAACAAATAAAACAGATTAACAGATGTATTGTTTAATACTGGTTGATTTTTAATAATTAAAAATTGAATAATGAATCAAATTTGCTTCTCTTTTGGTCAACGTAAGTGG
>NW_015678114.1:0-206 GCF_001515625.1 Sinocyclocheilus rhinocerous
ATGTTAGAAACATCTTTAATGTGGGCAAGCTTAATTCCAAACATTTCATAAACCAACTTTCTCTAACAGAGAAAGAAGGTTTTCAGCAAATTTGGGCTTGCATTCTGTTCATTTGCTTAGTTGCACTAAAATAGTCTTTCTGTTCACAGGAGCAATAAAACTAAGCTTTTTGTGCTTAGAAGCGCTAACATGTTCATGAGCATAAA
>NW_015678115.1:0-206 GCF_001515625.1 Sinocyclocheilus rhinocerous
ATTTTAATGTAGCATATTGTTGTAATCAAACACACTGGTTTGTAGCACCAATAGTTTTACCCCTTCTTTTTCTAAATAGCGCTAATGAATCGGAAGTCCCGCACATTTACAGAACGTTTCGCGTTGCAAAATAAGATGGATAGCATCCCTTGCAACTAAATATATTACGAATTTAAAACCAAGCGGCAACCTCCTGCTCTCTCTTG
>NW_015678116.1:0-206 GCF_001515625.1 Sinocyclocheilus rhinocerous
GTCTGATTAAGGAGAAATAGACAATAAAAAAGCAGCATTTTAAGTAAATTATACCCATCCCTCCATTTGCAAAGTACTGCATTAGCATGGCACTAGAATTGTAATATTGGAGAGGTGCAACAAACAAACACAAAAAAAAAGAGAGAGAGAGAGGGTGAGAGAGAGGGGTGTGTGTTTAATCTTTTAGTCTAAATAACTTATTTTGG
>NW_015678117.1:0-206 GCF_001515625.1 Sinocyclocheilus rhinocerous
ATTTAGGCACTTATAAGCTATAGTTTGACAGAATGTTCTAATTCAGCATTAAATATTTTTAATTTAAATAATTAAATCGCTTGCTAGTTTTGATTATTGGGGGGGGTTATACCCCCCCATCTCCTCCACAAACTACGCCCCTGGGTGAACCATTTGGCGCGTTCAACCATTGGCCATAGGCGCGTTGGATTTGAAGCGGCGCTGCA
>NW_015678118.1:0-206 GCF_001515625.1 Sinocyclocheilus rhinocerous
TTTTGAACTTTTAGTGTACAATATTATAAAAAAAGGAAAGTGTATGATTTTTGGTTGTGTTTCTTCACTGGCATGCAAAATAAGAATTTTTAAGACCACGAATATTCGGTTTGAAAAAGTTTCTGAACAGCCATGCGCCATCTGAAATCTGTAACTCTTGAGAATTTCCAAATGTCCTTGCAGCTTTGAACTGGGATGTCATGTCC
>NW_015678119.1:0-206 GCF_001515625.1 Sinocyclocheilus rhinocerous
GATATATAACATTTACTCAAAACTATAACCTTAGTGTTAGAAAATAGAAATATCATGGCTGAGCTGACAGGGACATGTTTATTTAATATTTTCATTTATTTTACTCCTAGTTGATGTAGGTTGGCAAATTTTTATTTTTTAAACTGTTTTTTTTATTTTTATAAAGTAAATATATATAGAAAATGAAAGCCCATGTCCATGTTTTC
>NW_015678120.1:0-206 GCF_001515625.1 Sinocyclocheilus rhinocerous
AGTGCGCAAACACAAAAAAATATAACCGCGTATTTTATCATTTTAGATTTTCACACAGACAATAGCCGTTTCTCAATATGCGTTCTTGTGGACGTGTGAAACGTCATTGCCCCAAAACCCACGTCATTTTCTAAATATTACTGTTATTGTGTCATGAAATATAGTTTTAAGGGTTTTTCAGGCGAGAATGTAATTGTTTAAAACTC
>NW_015678121.1:0-206 GCF_001515625.1 Sinocyclocheilus rhinocerous
GCTCGGGTAGAGAGACTGAATAATTGAGCAATCAAGTTGTCTTAAATGAATAGTCCACTTACAAATGAAAATTCTGTCATGATTCATTTTGTCATACATTTTTTAACAGAAAAAATTTATAAATTTTTTGACATTCATTGTTTTTGTCTATCCGTTGAAAGTCTAGGCGATCTTTATTTTCAAGCTTCAAAAGAACTTTTAATTTA
>NW_015678122.1:0-206 GCF_001515625.1 Sinocyclocheilus rhinocerous
ATTTTTGTTTGTGACACTAGAGGGCATATGAACATTTTTGAGTATGCTTAAGCCAAGTGCTGATGAGGTACAGGTGGCGCGATGGAAGGTCAAACAAACTTTTTGACCGTGCAGGTCCAGCTTGATGTGCAGCGTCTTGTGCAGGACTGTGCTCGTACTCGTTAACAGTTTGTTTTGAATGGAATATTTGTTTATTAATAGAAAGT
>NW_015678123.1:0-206 GCF_001515625.1 Sinocyclocheilus rhinocerous
AATCTTTCCCTCTACTGGGGCTCTCAGAAGAGAAGAAAAAAAAACTAGTTTGGAAAGACGTGGTGAGAAAATGACATTTTAATTGGATTGAATGTTTTTGGATTATTTAGTTCTAATTTTGAAACAATATAGAGAGAGGAATGGAAACCAAAAAAATAGATTGAGGGAATTGGAAACTAAATGAGTGAGGGGGGTTTCAAATGGTC
>NW_015678124.1:0-206 GCF_001515625.1 Sinocyclocheilus rhinocerous
TATAATTACACTGTAACAAGGACACCTTCAAATAAAGTGTAACCTGTATTTTTAATGGTATTAGTTTTAGTATTAGTTAACAATAATAGCTCTGCTATAAGCCATGCTAACTGTGAACTGTGAAGCTTGCCATATCAAACAGCAGCATATTTTGACAGATAGATTGACAGCACAGTACCGTTTTTCCCACAGAAGCTCCTGTTGAA
>NW_015678125.1:0-206 GCF_001515625.1 Sinocyclocheilus rhinocerous
ATTTTGAAATTCTAAAGTTGCCTAGCAACCACCTAACAAGACACTGGCAACCATTCAGAACACTCTAACATCAGTTGTCAAAGACAAACAACTCCTTTTTTTAGTCAGAAAATACAAATGTCTAGTGAAGGTGATTGAATCTGTCATCTATATGAGAGATTTGGTCATCTGTCGCATGGGCTCTCCAAATATTCCATCATATTTAG
>NW_015678126.1:0-206 GCF_001515625.1 Sinocyclocheilus rhinocerous
ATTTTTGCATTATTGTAAGGGGTAGGTTTAGGGTTGGGGTAGGTTAAGACGTTAATAAAACAGTCTAATAGGTAGAAAATAAAATTGAATTGTTAGTTTCCGGTCGGAGCTGTATCCCTTATCATCCCAAATGTCCTCTGTGTAACGTTGCTATGTAACCGTAGAATAACCAATACAGAACGTCCTCCTAAAGTCATATCTGGAAC
>NW_015678127.1:0-206 GCF_001515625.1 Sinocyclocheilus rhinocerous
AGTTCATAATTAAGTAACACATCTGCATGTTCACGGTTCTCTGACGTTGATTAAGTCTACACATGAAAATGCAGGTAAACAAATTAAATATGTCATTTTTTTTAGTAAGTGTTTTATTTTGATTCATGTTATTTTAAAAGGATTTATTTTAATTGTACTTTTTTACTATTTTACATTTTTATGATTTAATTAATTATTAGCTTTTC
>NW_015678128.1:0-206 GCF_001515625.1 Sinocyclocheilus rhinocerous
AGTTCATAATTAAGTAACACATCTGCATGTTCACGGTTCTCTGACATTGATTAAGTCTAAACATGAAAATGCAGGTAAACAAATTAAATATGTCATTTTTTTAAATAAGTGTTTTATTTTGATTCATGTTATTTTAAAAGGATTTATTTTAATTGTACTTCTTTACTATTTTACATTTTTATGATTTAATTAATTATTAGCTTTTC
>NW_015678129.1:0-206 GCF_001515625.1 Sinocyclocheilus rhinocerous
TTAAATTAATTTGAAAATACATATAACTTGGTAGTAAAAAATATTATATGTTGTAATTTGTTATTGCAAAGCTGTGTTGTAAATATATACAGATGCATGTATTTTGAAGCAGCACCATTTCTAAACACAGTTCTACGTTACGTCAGTCGTGACTGACGAAGTGGGATCTCGCCCGAGAGCCCAATCACCTTCGAGTGTAAACTAAA
>NW_015678130.1:0-206 GCF_001515625.1 Sinocyclocheilus rhinocerous
TTCATATTCACCGCAGTAAATTCACTAATCAAAATCCTTTATATAGTTTTTAAAAAAAGAGGTTCAACAGTATATCCAAACGATTTCATCTTCCAAGAATCTTAAGGCTTTTAAAACGGTTAATTTACTTAAAGGGGTCATATGACGTTGCTAAAAAGAATATTATTTGGTGTAATGAAATGTGTTTATGCGGTTTAAGGTTAAAA
>NW_015678131.1:0-206 GCF_001515625.1 Sinocyclocheilus rhinocerous
ATTTGAAAAGCTACTTAAATATCCTAGGATAACTTAAACTTACTCGTGGCTTAATCTAAGCCATGTCTATGAAACAGGCCTTACTGTTTACTTTTGTGCTATACTTCTGTATGTAAGTGCCCCGTTTCAGTTCTCAATCCACTGTTGTCAGTAGTTTTTCATACCCATGTGCCTTCCTGATTCCAGTATTTTGTTTTTGTTGTTTG
>NW_015678132.1:0-206 GCF_001515625.1 Sinocyclocheilus rhinocerous
ATTTGAAAAGCTACTTAAATATCCTAGGATAACTTAAACTTACTCATGGCTTAATCTAAGCCATGTCTATGAAACAGGCCATACTGTTTACTTTTGTGCTATACTTCTGTATGTAAGTGCCCTGTTTCAGTTCTCAATCCACTGTTGTCAGTAGTTTTTCTTACCCATGTGCCTTCCTGATTCCAGTATTTTGTTTTTGTTGTTTG
>NW_015678133.1:0-206 GCF_001515625.1 Sinocyclocheilus rhinocerous
TATTTGTATAACATGTACTAAAAGTATTCTAATGTATTGATTTTTTAAATATTGCCAATTATTACAATGCGAAATTTGATTTTGCCAAAAAAATGAAAGGAATTCTTCACATTTGATTTGATTAAATTTTAAAAGATTAAATTGTTTTGTTTTATGCATTCATTTGATTTCCACTGTTTGATAAAATTATTTATTTTTCTTCCACT
>NW_015678134.1:0-206 GCF_001515625.1 Sinocyclocheilus rhinocerous
ATTTGTGAAAAAGCCAGGCTGTATTTCCCTGTTGTATTCAAATCTCTCTCTTTCATTTTTCTCTGTAGGACAGAGTGAGCCAACAGAAACATATAAGAGAAATGTTTGACTTGAGGAACAGGATACAAAAAAAAGAGTGTTTTACCAAAGAGGTTTATGGCAGGAAGCTTCAATCGCATACTCATGTAAGTCTGACTACATTTATT
>NW_015678135.1:0-206 GCF_001515625.1 Sinocyclocheilus rhinocerous
ATTTGACAAAAATAAGTTTGTTAGGTTATAAAAAAAATTTATTCAATGTAATGTTTGTAAACTTTCTGGTTGTCAAATATGCAATATTCAACAGTTAATGTGAAACCTGTGTGAACTTGAGGAGCTCTGAAATGCCAGGTTATTGACCTTTGAAAAGTGAAAGTAGTTCTCAGAAAAGCAGAAGAGAGTCATTTGCCATGTGGTTT
>NW_015678136.1:0-206 GCF_001515625.1 Sinocyclocheilus rhinocerous
ATTGAACTGATATATTGCTTTGCCATTATAAAATGCTATATCAGTGTTCATATGTGAGGCCTATGAGGCCTGCTGTCTGAGTACGAGGAGAAGTCACGATGACCTGCTTGTTCTCGCTTGTTGAAGAAAAACAGGATACCATCTTGAATTTCGGGAAGACACTACGTGAGGAATGAGACATATCAAATGCTTATCACATTTTCTCG
>NW_015678137.1:0-206 GCF_001515625.1 Sinocyclocheilus rhinocerous
AATCTTTCCCTCTACTGGGGCTCTCAGAAGAGAAGAAAAAAAAACAAGTTTGGAAAGACGTGGTGAGAAAATGACATTTTAATTGGATTTAATGTTTTTGGATTATTTAGTTCTAATTTTGAAACAATATAGAGAGAGGAATGGAAACCAAAAAAATAGACTGAGGGAATTGGAAACTAAATGAGTGAGGGGGGTTTCAAATGGTC
>NW_015678138.1:0-206 GCF_001515625.1 Sinocyclocheilus rhinocerous
CAGAACAGCTTGCAACATTAAAACAAAAGAACACATTGATAATCCATAACGCAGAAAGGAGAAATCAAGATTAATGGTCAAAGACACAACATATCATGAGGAAAATCATTAGTAGAAACTGCGGTGGGTGGTTTCCCCCACCTAGAAGACAAAGACCAGAATGAGATTCCTTATGAGACCTTTTAACCTCTGGTCTTCACAGAACA
>NW_015678139.1:0-206 GCF_001515625.1 Sinocyclocheilus rhinocerous
ATTACTAGAAAGTGGTCTTAAATTTGATGGGAGGATCATTGGAGTTAAGCTAAGGTGTATTGTATGTGATGCACCAGCCAAAGCAATGGTGAAAAACACCAAGTCATTTTCTGCATATTATGGTTGTGACAGATTATGGGAAGGAAGAATGACTTATCAACAAGTTGATGGGTTTGAAGTAAGAACAGATCATTCATTTAGAGCTC
>NW_015678140.1:0-206 GCF_001515625.1 Sinocyclocheilus rhinocerous
AGAAATCAGACTTACCTTGACGGAGGTGTCAGTTCTGGATTCTTCTCTTCAGTCTTTAAATTCCGCTTCTCTCTCCTCCTATTTATGTACTGTAGAGTTTCGTTTTCTTCACAATCTCTCTCCATTGTCATTAACTTTCATTCCCGGAAAAAGAAACCCCACCCAGAAGTTACACCACTCCAGTTTTACATTTGCATCATTTGCAT